>NW_026607633.1:0-132153 GCF_029499605.1 Hyla sarda
CAAACCAGAGGGCAAGGGAGTAGGGAGGGGGGGAAGAGGGTGACGGCCGTACACCACGAAAAATGGGGACTTAGCAGAAGATTCGGAGACTCTGAAGTTGTATGAGAATTCGGCCCATGGTAGAAGATCTGCCCAGTCATCCTGGCGGGAGGAAACAAAATGCCGTAAATAGTCACCCAGGACCTGGTTAATTCTTTCTACTTGCCCATTGGATTGGGGATGATAAGAAGAAGAGAAGTTTAATTTAATCTTGAGCTGTTTACAGAGGGCCCTCCAGAATTTAGACACGAATTGGACGCCTCTATCCGAGACGATCTGCGTGGACAAACCGTGAAGACGAAAAATGTGTACAAAAAATTGTTTTGCCAACTGAGGCGCTGAAGGAAGACCAGGAAGAGGAATAAAATGTGCCATCTTGGAAAATCGATCAACGACCACCCAAACAACAGTGTTGCCACTGGATGGGGGTAAGTCTGTAATAAAGTCCATACCAATCAGTGACCAAGGCTGTTCGGGGACAGGCAGAGGATGAAGGAGACCAGCAGGCTTCTGGCGAGGAGTCTTATCCCGGGCACAGACAGTACAGGCCCGCACAAAATCAACAACATCCGTCTCCAGAGTCGGCCACCAATAGAAACGAGAGATGAGTTGCAAGGATTTTTTGATGCCCGCATGGCCTGCGAGGTGGGAGGAGTGTCCCCATTTGAGAATCCCGAGACGCTGGCGTGGAGAAACGAAGGTCTTCCCTGGAGGAGTTTGCCTGATGGAGGCTGGAGAAGTGGAGATCAGACAGTCAGGAGGAATGATGTGTTGTGGAGAGAGCTCTACTTCCGAGGCATCCGAGGAACGAGAGAGGGCATCGGCCCTAATGTTCTTGTCGGCAGGGCGAAAATGAATTTCAAAGTTAAAACGGGCAAAGAACAACGACCACCTGGCCTGGCGAGGGTTCAGCCGTTGGGCAGACTGGAGATAGGAGAGATTCTTGTGATCAGTGTATATGATAACTGGAAATTTTGATCCCTCCAGCAGATGCCTCCATTCCTCAAGCGCCAATTTCATGGCCAGTAGTTCTCGATCCCCGATGGAGTAGTTTCTCTCCGCCGGAGAGAAGGTCCTAGAAAAAAAACCACAAGTAACAGCATGCCCGGAAGAATTTTTTTGTAAAAGGACAGCTCCAGCTCCCACTGAGGAGGCATCTACCTCCAATAGGAAGGGTTTAGATGGGTCAGGTCTGGAGAGCACGGGAGCAGAAGAAAAGGCAGACTTGAGATGTTTAAATGCGTCTTCCGCTTGGGGAGACCAGGACTTGGGATTGGCATTTTTCTTGGTTAAAGCCACGATAGGAGCCACAATAGTGGAAAAGTGTGGAATAAATTGTCTGTAATAATTGGCGAACCCCAAAAAACGTTGGATAGCACGGAGTCCGGAGGGGCGTGGCCAATCTAAGACGGCAGAGAGTTTATCTGGGTCCATTTGTAGTCCCTGGCCAGAGACCAAGTATCCTAGGAAAGGAAGAGATTGACATTCAAACAGACATTTCTCCATTTTGGCATAAAGTTGATTGTCTCGAAGTCTCTGAAGAACCATGCGGACATGCTGGCGGTGTTCTTCTAAGTTGGCAGAAAAAATCAGAATATCGTCCAGATAAACCACAACACAGGAATATAAGAGATCACGAAAAATTTCATTAACAAAGTCTTGGAAGACGGCAGGGGCGTTGCACAGGCCAAAGGGCATGACCAGATACTCAAAGTGTCCATCTCTGGTGTTAAATGCAGTCTTCCATTCGTCCCCCTCCCTGATGCGGATGAGATTATAAGCACCTCTTAAGTCCAGTTTGGTAAAGATGTGGGCACCTTGTAGGCGATCAAAGAGTTCCGAGATAAGAGGTAGGGGGTAGCGGTTCTTTACCGTGATTTTATTAAGTCCGCGGTAATCAATGCAAGGACGTAGGGAGCCATCTTTTTTGGACACAAAAAAAAATCCAGCTCCGGCAGGAGAGGAGGATTTGCGGATAAACCCCTTTTTTAAATTTTCCTCTGACTCTGACATGGCAAGAGTCTCTGGAGCAGACAGAGGATAAATTCTGCCCCGGGGTGGAGTAGTACCCGGGAGGAGGTCAATAGGACAGTCATAAGGCCTGTGAGGAGGTAAAGTCTCAGCTTGCTTTTTGCAAAACACGTCAGCATAGTCCATATAAGCCTTAGGAAGACCGGTTACAGGGGGAACCACAGGGTCACGGCAGGGAGTACTGGGAACCGGTTTAAGACAGTCCTTGAAACAAGAAGTACCCCAGCTCTTGATTTCTCCTGTGGACCAATCAAGGGTTGGGGAATGGCGTTGAAGCCACGGTAATCCAAGAAGAATTTCGGAAGTGCAGTTGGAGAGGACCAAAAATTCAATTTTTTCGTGATGAGGTCCGATGCACATTAGGAGAGGTTCCGTGCGGTAACGCACGGTACAGTCCAATCTTTCATTGTTAACAGAATTGATGTAGAGGGGTCTGGCGAGACTGGTCACCGGGATGTTGAACCTGTTGATGAGAGAGGCCAAAATAAAACTTCCTGCAGATCCGGAATCCAAGAAGGCCATAGTAGAGAAGGAGAAGGTAGAGGAAGATATCCGCACAGGCACAGTAAGGCGTGGAGAAGCAGAGTTGACATCAAGAACTGTCTCACCTTTGTGCGGAGTCAGCGTACGTCTTTCCAGGTGGGGAGGACGGATAGGACAATCCTTCAAGAAGTGTTCGGTACCGGCACAGTACAGGCACAGATTCTCCATGCGGCATCGTGTCCTTTCTTGAGGTGTCAAGCGAGACCGGTCAACTTGCATAGCCTCCACGGCGGGAGGCACAGGAACGGATTGCAGAGGACCAGAGGAGAGAGGAGCCGGGGAGAAAAAACGCCTCGTGCGAACAAAGTCCATATCCTGGCGGAGCTCCTGACGCCTTTCGGAAAAACGCATGTCAATGCGGGTGGCCAGATGAATAAGTTCATGCAGGTTAGCAGGAATTTCTCGTGCGGCCAGCACATCTTTAATGTTGCTGGATAGGCCTTTTTTAAAGGTCGCGCAGAGGGCCTCATTATTCCAGGATAATTCGGAGGCAAGAGTACGGAATTGGATGGCGTACTCGCCAACAGAAGTATTACCCTGGACCAGGTTCAGCAGGGCAGTCTCAGCAGAAGAGGCTCGGGCAGGTTCCTCAAAGACACTTCGAATCTCCGTGAAGAAGGAGTGTACAGAGGCAGTGACGGGGTCATTGCGGTCCCAGAGCGGTGTGGCCCATGACAGAGCTTTCCCAGACAGAAGGCTGACTACGAAAGCCACCTTAGACCTTTCAGTAGGAAACTGGTCCGACATCATCTCCAAGTGCAGGGAACATTGCGAAAGAAAGCCACGGCAAAACTTAGAGTCCCCATCAAATTTATCCGGCAAGGATAATCGTAGGCCGGAAGCGGCCACTCGCTGCGGAGGAGGTGCAGGAGCTGGCGGAGGAGATGATTGCTGAAGCTGTGGTAGTAGCTGCTGTAGCATCACGGTCAGTTGAGACAGCTGGTGGCCTTGTTGCGCTATCTGTTGCGACTGCTGGGCGACCACCGTGGTGAGGTCGGCGACAACTGGCAGTGGGACTTCAGCGGGATCCATGGCCGGATCTACTGTCTCGATTCGGCTGGCTGGAGGTGGATCCTCTGTGCCAGAGAGGGATTGGCGTGGACCGTGCTGGTGGACCGGTTCTAAGTTGCTACTGGTATTCACCAGAGCCCGCCGCAAAGCGGGATGGTCTTGCAGCGGCGGTAGCAACCAGGTCGTATCCACCAGCAACGGCTCAACCTCTCTGACTGCTGAAGATAGGCGCGGTACAAGGGAGTAGACAAGAGCAGTGGCCCTTTAAATTGCAGAGACCCGGCGCGCGCGCGCCCTAAGGAGCAGGGCCGCGCGCGCCGGGACAAGACCGACGGAGAGCGAGTCAGGTACGGGAGCCGGGATGCGCATCGCGAGCGGGCGCCTCCCGCAACGCGAATCGCATCCCGGCTGAGAGAGGTATTGCAGCGCACCCGGTCAGCAGGTCTGACCGGGGCGTTGCAAATGCGAGGATGATGCGAGCGCTCCGGGGAGGAGCGGGGACCCGGAGCGCTCGGCGTAACAAATGGTTTACTGTACATGACTACAAAATTATAGAGCGGTGTTATAGTGATTCTACTCAGGTGCTGTCCCAGCTCCACTGGGAGAAACAAGAAAACCACCTTTCCACTAACGCCTAATAAATCAGATACCAAGACTGACTTCATTAAAAGTACTTATAAATTCAGTACACATAAAATTCAGTACACACAGAACTCCATTAGTGTACATCTACAAGTTTAGTACACAGAAATCACACAAAACCACGTATCTCACACATCCAATTAAAGGTTTATTAGGGACTGTGACCTGTCTTATGCCAGTCCATACCACTGTTATGCACTAAATGTCATGCAACTAATGCTATTTCTTCTTGTCTCTGCGTATCCAGGGTACTTTACTGGCCAGAATGTATTCCTGTGGAGAATGCACGTGCACACAAAAAAGTAAGGTAACAGAATGTGTAAATGTTATCTAGAATAAAGTGTTCTTGGGGTAAGTGTGTAGTACCGATAGACCCTAGCAGCCAAAGCATTGGGCAGAAAGCCTCAGGCAACCCAATCCTCAACCAGTGTATAACAGCAGAAATAACCAGTGTTATAATATTAACCCCTTCCCGCAAATTGACGTGTATACACGTCCATTTTTTCTGTGACTTAACGCAAATGGACGTGTATACACGTCCAATACATTTTCTATCACCATGTCCGTTGGCATGGTGATAGAAACGTCATCTCAGCTGTCCTGGACAGCTGACCGATGACACTATGCAGCAGGGGACCAATCAGACTGGTCCCCGGCTGCAGATCGTTGTCATTAGTCAGTCAGTTAGTGACTGACTAATGACAAGGACTTGTGGGGTTCCGGGCTGATCGGGTCTCTGGTGACCCGATCGCCCAGAAAATAACGATGATCGGAGCAGTCAGAGACCGCTCCGATCATCCTGAAGGGATAGGACCTAGGTGGCAGCTGCCACCTCGCTCCTAAACCCCTGCCATTGGTCGTTAGGACTAGCGACCAATGGCAGGAGGGGGGCGGGAGGTTAAAGGTGAAATCCCCGCTCTGCCCCGCCCCTAAATGTCGGGGCAGAGTGGGGGGAAGATGGCGGAGGGTCCCGGGACCAGCAATCATGTCCCGGGACCAGTGATCATGTCACGGGGCCAGCGATCACAGCGGGACCCGCGGCGGTACCGGACAGACAGTGCGGGACCGGCGGACGGAGCTGTGAAGATCAGCGGTAAGTGATCTTCACTGCTGCATTCCAGGAGTTGCCAAACTACAACTCCCAGCAAGCCGAGACAGCCAAAGGCTGTCTGGGCATGCTGGGAGTTGTAGTTTTGCAACATCTGGAGGCCCACAGTTTGGAGACCACTGTGCATTGGTGTCCAAACTGTGCTCTTACAGATGTTAAAAAACTACAACTCCCAGCATGCCCAGACAGTCCAGGCATGCTGGGAGTTGTAATTCTGTAACATGTGGCCCTTCAGATTTTGCAGCACTACAACTCCCAGCATGCCTGGACAGTTTGGGCATGCTTGGAGTTGAAGTTTTACAACATTTGGAGGGCTACAGCTTGGACACCACTGCACAGTGGTCACCAAACTGTGACCCTCCAGATGTTGCAAAACTAACTCCCAACATGTCTTTCGGCGGTCTGGGCATGCTGGTAGTTGTAATTTTGCAACAGCTGGAGGAACCCTTTTTTGGGAAACACTGAGTTAAGTAACAAACTAGGTGTTTTGAAACCAGTGTGCCTTCAGCTGTTGGAAATAACCCATATGTGGACATAAAATGCTCTGTGGGTGCACAACAAGGCTCAGGAGTGAGAGTGCCATGTACATTTGAGGTGATGTAATGTAATAAGGGGTGCAGTGAGCATTTACACCCCACAGGTGTCTGACAGATTTTTTGAACAGTTGGCCGCAAAAATGAAAAATCTAATTTTTCATTTGCACAGCCCACTGTTCCAAAGACCTGTCAAAGGCCAGTGGGGTGTAAATGCTCACTGCACCCCTTATTACATTCCTTGAAGGGTGTAGTTTCCAAAATAGGGTCACATGTGGGGGGGGGGTCCACTGTTCTGGCACCAAGGGGGGCTTTGTAAAGCACATGACCCCCGACCTTCATTCCAAACAAATTCACTCTCCAAAATACCATAGACGCTCCTTCCCTTCTGAGCCCTCTACTGCGCCCACCGAACACTTGACATACACACATGAGGCATTTCCTTATTTGAGAGAAATTAGGTTACACATTTTGGGGGGATTTCTCTACTTTTACCTCTATAAAGATAAAAAAAAACTGGGTCTACAAGAACATACGAGTGTAAAAAATGCAGATTTTGAATTTTCTCCTTCACTTTGCTGCTATTCCTGTGAAATACCTAAAGGGTTAACTTCCTTACTGATTGTCATTTTGAATACGCTGAGGGGTGCAGTTTTTATAATGGGGTAATTTATGGGGTATTTCTAATAAGCCCTTCAAATCCACTTCAAAACTGAACTGGTCCCTGAAAAATTCAGATTTAGAAAATTTTGTGAAAAATTTGAAAATTGCTGCCCTCTGATGTCTTCCAAAAGTAAAAACATGTCAACTTTATGATGCAAGCATAAAGTAGACATATTGTATATGTGAATCTATATATAATTTATTTGGAATGCCTATTTTCCTTACAAGCAGAGAGCTTCAAAGTTTGAAAATTGCAACATTTTCAAATTTTTCATGAAATTTTGGAATTTTTCACCAAGAAAGGATGCAAGTATGGACAAAATTTTACCGCTATGTTAAAGTAGAATATATCACGAAAAAACATCCCAGAGTTATTAATGCTTAAAGTGACAGTTGTCAGATGTGCAAAAAACGCTCTGGTCCTTAAGGTGAAAATGGGCTTGGTCCTTAAGGGGTTAAATGTCTATAAAAAATAAAAATAAAAAACACAACAACAACATTGAGATAATGTCAAGTATGAATAAGCATTGCAGACATCATGCATACCATACAGTGTATAGCAGTGAAATGTCCGTAAGATTGTCAGTCAGTGAAATGTAATAGTACTAATAATATGTGCATAGTCATTAGAGATGCATAATAATATGTAGGTATATCTCTACAAAAATAAAAATAAAAAAAAATTAAAATAAAGGTATTGTTGGAAAATGTAAAAGTAATGTTACCATATTCATGGTTGTGTTCTTATCCTCTTCAGGACATAGGGCGTATGGATACGACTTGCATTCCAAGTCCATAAGGACCGAGGGCGTATCCATAGGCCCGTGGGAATTCCGGTCCCCACCGCTAGCCGGTTGGGGACCGGAGCCGGATGCCTGCTGAAATCGTTCAGCAGGCATCCCGGCATATCGCCCAGGGGGGTCATTATGCCCCCCATGTCGGCGACAATTCAGTCCAGCGATCTGCGGCGATTCCGGGTCAATCGGGTCTCCAGTGACCCGATGACCCGGAATTACTGGCTGATCGGGGCCAGAGCCTGCAGGGGTGAGGTGGCACTGGTGCCACCTCACCATCGCCCTGATTCGTCGGCCGGATTACCGGCCGACCAATCAGGGCGCCTGCTGCGGGTGTCACTCCCGCAACCCGCTCCGCCCCTCTTCCGGAGGACGTGAGCGAGTGCGGGACGTGCACCCCGGGTGCTGGGGACCCCGATCCCCGGTGTCAATGTTGGGATCGGGGCCCCAGGAGCAGCGGCGGCGACGACGAGGGACTGACCTGTGCGGCGTGGATCGTTGGAGGTGAGTGACAGCCTCCTGCTGTTGCTTAGCAACAGCTCCCAGCATGCAAAAAGGGCATGCTGGGAGCTGTAGTTATGCAACAGCAGGAGGCAGACCACCACAATTCCCAGCATTCCCTTATGGGCATGCTGGGACTTATGGTTTTGCAACAACTGGAGGCACATTTTTTCTATGGAAAAGTGTACCTTCAGCTGTTGTATAACTACAACTCCCAGCTTGCACACACAGCTAAAGTGCATGCTGGGAGTTGTAGTGATGCATCTGCTGGTTGCATAGAAACTACTGTGAATCCCCGCCCGTGCGACTGTACCCTAAAAACACTACACTACACTACACTAACACAAAATAAAATAAAAAGTAAAAAACACTACATATGCACATACCCCTACACAGCCCCCCTCCCCTCCCCAATAAAAATGAAAGCGTCTGGTACGCCACTGTTTACAAAACGGAGCCTCCAGCTGTTGCAAAACAACAACTCCCAGTATTGTCGGACAGCCGTTGACTGTCCAGGCATGCTGGGAGTTTTACAACAGCTGGAGGCACCCTGTTTGGGAATCACTGGCGTAGAATTCCCCTATGTCCACCCCTATGCAAGTCCCTAATTTAGGCCTCAAATGCGCATGGCGCTCTCACTTTGGAGCCCTGTCGTATTTCGAGGCAACAGTTAAGGGTCACACATGGGGTATCGCCGTACTCGGGAGAAATTGTGTTACAAATTTTGGGGGGTATTTTCTGCTTTTACCCTTTTTAAAAATGTAAAATTTTTGGGAAAACAAGCATTTTTTTTTTTTACATACGCAAAAGTCGTGAAACACCTGTGGGGTATAAAGGTTCACTTAACCCCTTGTTACGTTCCCTGAGGGGTCTAGTTTCCAAAATAGTATGCCATGTGTTTTTTTTTTTTGCTGTCCTGGCACCATAGGGGCTTCCTAAATGCGGCATGCCCCCAGAGCAAAATTTGCTTTCAAAAAGCCAAATGTGACTCCTTCTCTTCCGAGACCTGTAGTGCGCCAGCAGAGCACTTTTCACCCCCATATGGCATGTTTTCTGAATCGGGAGAAATTGGGCTTCAAATTTTTAGGGGTATTTTCTGCTATTACCCTTTTTAAAAATGTAAAATTTTTGGGAAAACAAGCATTTTAGGTAATTTTTTTTTTTTTTTTTTTTTTTACATTTGCAAAAGTCGTGAAACACCTGTGGGGTATAAAGGCTCACTTTATCCCATGTTACATTCCCCGAGGGGTCTAGTTTCCAAAATGGTAGGGCTTCCTAAATGCAACATGCCCCCCAAAAACCATTTCAGAAAAACGTACTCTCCAAAATCCCCTTGTCCCCCTTCCATTCTGAGCCCTCTACTGCGCCCGCCGAACACTTTACATAGACATATGAGGTATGTGCTTACTCGAGAGAAATTGGGCTACAAATATAAGTAAAAATTTTCTCCTTTTACCCCTTGTAAAAATTCAAAAATTGGGTCTACAAGAACATGTGAATGTAAAAAATGAAGATTGTGAATTTTTTCAAATCTTCACTTTGCTGCTATTCGTGTGAAACACCGAAAGGGTTAAAACGCTGACTGAATGTAATTTTGAATACTTTGGGGGGTGTAGTTTTTATAATGGGGTCATTTATGGGGTATTTCTAATATTTCAAATCCACTTCAAACCTGAACTGGTACCTGAAAAATATCGAGTTTGAAAATTTTGTGAAAAATCGGAAAATTGCTGCTGAACTTTGAAGCCCTCTGGTGTCTTCCAAAAGTAAAAACTCATCAATTTTATGATGCAAACATAAAGTAGACATATTGTATATGTGAACCAAAAAAAATGTATTCGTAATATCCATTTTCCTTACAAGCAGAAAGCTTCAAAGTTAGAAAAATGCAACATTTTCTAATTTTTCATCAAATTTACAGATTTTTCACCAAGAGAGGATGCAAGTATCGACAACAAATTACCACTATGTTAAAGTAGAATATTTCACGAAAAAACAATCTCGGAATCAGAATTATAACTAAAAGCATTCCAGAGTTATTAATGTTTAAAGTGACAGTGGTCAGATGTGCAAAAAACGCTCCGGTCCTTAAGGCCAAAATGGGCTTGGTCCTGAAGGGGTTAAGGAACCTTGTCTCGACCATTAAATGGTTCTGTATATCCAGCAAGTACTAAAGTTAACCAATGTCATCCTGTTCCCAAGTAACAGCGCATGTATGGACATTTTAATGTGTACAGAGACTCTACACTTTATTATTTTCTCGTTCATCAGCCTGAAATTGAACGTTCTAATTAAATGCTTCAGGACTGCATACGACCCAATGGCCCAATTCGCTCCTCTCCCTAAAGGGACAGACATTGAGGGCCACTAAGCAAGGGGGTTTGCGCATTAACCAAGGGGGTTTGTGGTGTCCTGGTACAGGAACTGTCCCCTCAGGAAGAGTCTCTTAGGTCCATAGGGCTCTCCTGCAGGGCTCCCCCCTTGTTGTCTCATATAAATGCAGTGTATATTCATTATGTGTATCTATTATTCATATGTATAAAGTTGTACAGTTTGTATAAAATGTATAGTACCTTCCTTGGTCATGTGATCTACTGTCATTTGATATGCTCAGAGTTCCATGGGCACAGGAAACCCAGGCATTAGCAACCAATGGGCTTTAGTCCTGCCCCCTAGTATATAAGGGGCTGAAGTCTCTATTCTCTCTCTCTCTTATCTCTTGGACTCATTAGGAAGCACAAAGTCCTGTATACTGCAAATTCATCTCATCTAGGCCAAAGCCTAAAGAAACACAGCCACTTCTAAAACGTGAGTTACAATTATCTCTACAAATCCAGTGACTACTCCTCAGCTAAGGAATATATTAGTAGCACAGTGGTCTGCCTCAATATCTCAATAATAGCAAGTCCAAGCAAGCCTGCGAGGTATCCTGTGTCCCGGTTGCCTCTGAAGGAACTGCATAATTGTAAAGACTGTTCCCTAAACATTTTAAGTAAAAGTTCCAGTTTATTCAGAATCCTTGCTGTGGACATTTCTTTATTACAAACCATTTTTGGGTTGGTTGACAGCGGTTACCATACCGGAATAACCACATCCTGGCGTCACGAACACTAAGGGGTTAACAATATCTTGCCCCCAGGGTTTATACCACCAGACCCTGCTACATACTGCAACACCCCAGTCAACACATCTCAATGTAGTAGCAGGTAAACTCAGACTTACAAGTGGGTTGAGTTCAGTTCACATTGGGTGAGATATCAAAAAATTACTGTAATTTCTTATCCAGCGATATTAATCACGCCATTTTTTTTCTCCTCACATTTTTAAAGGTCTCTTGTGCTGCTTTGAAAATATTAACCCCTTAAGGACGCAGGGCATATCCATATGCCCCCGTTTCCGAGTCCTTAAGGACTCAGGGCGTATGGGTACACCCTGCGTTCTTCCTGCCCCTGCCGCTGGCTGGGCAGGGACCGGACGGGGATGCCTGCTGATATCGTTCGGCAGGCATCCCGGCATATCGCCCAGGGGGGTGCAGAGGTCCCCCCCCCCCATATCGGCGATCGACGCAAATCGCTCGTCAATTCAGACGAGCGATTTGCAGTTATTCCGTGTCAATCGGGTCTCTGGTGACCCGGAAAAAATGGGTGACTGGGGCTGTCCGAGACAGCCCCATTCACCCTTACTCAGCAGGAGTGAGGTGGCACTGGTGCCACCTCACGATCACGTGATTGATGGGTCGGAACGACCGATCAATCACGGACTTGCTGGGGACAGCGATCGGAGCGGAGATCGGCGCAGGCGGGGGTCTCCTACCTTTCCCTGGTCCGGCGGGTGTCCCCTCAGGATCGGTGGCGGCGACAGGAGCATGCACTTTGGTAGTCTGTGCATGCTGGGAGTTGTAGTTATGCAACAGCTGGAGGCACATTTTTTCTATGAAAAAGTGAGCATCCAGTTGTTCATAACTACAACTCCCAACATGCACAGACTACCAGAGGGTATGCTGGGATTTGTAGCAGTGTGCCACCAGCTGTTGCAAAACTACAACTCTCAGTATGCCCTTCGGCTGTCAATGCATGCTGATTGTTGCAGTTTTGCTCAGGGTTCTGCAACCAGTGTGCCTCCAACTGTTGCAAAAATACAACTCCCAGCATGCACTGAGAGACTGTACATGCTGGGAGTTCTAGTTTTGCAACAGCTGGAGGCACAATGGTTGTGAAACACTAAAGTAAAGTAACAAACTCTCAGTGTTTCGCAACCAATGTGCCTCCAGCTGTTGCATAACTACAACTCCCAGCATGTATGGTCTGTCAGTGCATGCTGGGAGTTGTAGTTTTGCAACAGCTGGAGGTCCCCCCCCATGTGAATGTACATGGTACATTCACACTGGCAGGTTTACTACGCGTTCTGCTGCAAGTTTGAGATGTGGCAAATTTTCCGCAGCAGCTCAAACTCTCAGCGAGAAACTTACTGTAAACCTCTGCCTGTGTGAATGTACCCTAAAAACACTACACTACACAAAATAAAAAGTAATATATTACATAAGCCTACACAGTGCCCCCCCCCCCCCCCCCCAATAAAAAAAAAAAGGTCTTGTACGGCACTGTTTGCAAAACGGAGCCTCCAGCTGTTGAAAAACAACAACTCACAGTATTGCCGGACAGCCACTGGCTGTCAAGGCATGCTGGGAGTTTTGCAACAGCTGGAGACACCCTGTTTGGGAAATACTGCCATAGGGTATTTTTGTGGCGGATTCAATTCCCCAATTTAGGCCTCAAATGTGCATGGTGCTCTCTTGCTTCAGAGCCCTGTGGTATTTCAAGGAAACAGTTTAAGGCCACATATGGGGTATTTCCGTACTCGGGAGAAATTGCGTTACAAATTTTGGGGGGCTTTTTTTCCTTTTACATCTTATGAAAAGGTAAAGTTGGGGCGTACTAACATGCTGGTGTTGCCCCATACTTTAAATTTTCACAAGCGGTAAAAGGAAAAAAAGAGCCCCAAAATTTGTAACGCAATTTCTCTTGAGTACAGAACTACCCCATATGTGGACGTAAAATGCTCTGTGGGCGCACAACAAGGCTCAGGAGTGAGAGCGCACTATGTACATTTGAGGTCTAAATTGGTGATTTGCAAAGGGGTGGCTGATTTTACAGCGGTTCTGACATAAACGCGAAACAATAAATTCCCACATGTGACATTTTGGAAACTAAACCCCTCACGGAATGTAACAAGTGGCATAGTGAGCCTTAACATCCCACAGGTGTTTGACAAATTTCCGTTAAAGTTGGATGTGAAAATAAAAAAATGTAAAAAAATTCACTAAAATGCTGGTGTTACCCTACATTTTTCATTTTCACAAGGGAGAATAGGAAAAAAGCCCCCCAAAATTTGTAACCCTATTTCTTCTGAGTAAGAACATACCCCATATATGGATGTAAAGTGCTCTGCGGGAGAACTACAATGTTCAGAAGAGAAGGAGTAACCTTGGGCTTTTGGCAAGAGAAGGTGTCTGAAATTGAAGGCCATGTGTGTTTACAAATCCCCCATAGTGCCGGAACAGTGGACCCCCCCCCTCCCCACATGTGACCCCCATTTTGGAAACTACACCCCTCATGTAATGTAATAATGGGTACAGTGAGCATGTACGCCCCACAGGTGTCTGACAGATTTTTGGAACAGTGTTCCGTGAAAATTTAAAATGTTATATTTTTATTTGCACTGCCCACTGTTCCAAAGATCTATCAAATGCTAGTGAGGTGTAAATGTTCACTGCACCCTTTATTCAATTCTAAGAGGGGTGTAGTTTCCAAAATGGGGTCACATGTGGGGGGGGGGGTCCCACTGTTCTGGCACCAGGGGGGCTTTGTAAACACACATGGCCTCCCACTTCTATTCCAACCAAATCCTCTCACCAAAAGCTCAATGGCGCTCCTTCTCTTCTGAGCATTGTAGTTCGCCCGCAGAGCACTTTACATCCACATATGGGGTATTTCCATACTCAGAAGAAATGGGGTTACAAATTTTGGGAGGCTTTTTCTCCAATTACCCCTTGTGAAAATGAAAAATTTGGGCTTACACCATCATTTTAGTGAAAAAAATCAAATTTTAAATTTTCTCGTCCAACTTTAGCAGAAATTTGTAAAGCACCTGTGGGGTGTTAAAGCTCACTGTACGCTTTGTTAAGTTCCTTGAGGGGTGTAGTTTCCAAAATAGTATGCAATGTGTTTTATTTATTTATTTATTTTTATTTTTTTTTTGCTGTTCTGGCACCATAGTGGCTTACTAAATGCAACATGCCCCCCAAAAACAATTTTAGCACAGTTTGCTTTCCAAAAGCCAAATGTGACTTCTTCTCTTCTGAACATTGTAGTGTGCCAGCAGAACACTTGACATCCACACAGTGGGTCTTTCCATATTCAGAAGAGATGGGATTACAAATTTTGGGGGGCATTTTCTCTTATAACCCCTTGTAAAAATGTAAAATTTGGGGGAAAACCAGCATTTTAGTGAAAAAAAAAATGCATTTACACATCCGACTTTAACGAAAAGTCGTCAAACACCTGTGAGGTGTTTAGGCTCAGCAGACCCCTTGTTACATTCCTTGGGGGGTGTAGTTTCCAAAATAGTATGCCATGTGGGGGGGGGGGGGTTCTGATATTTTGGCACCATAGGGGCTTCCTAAATGTGACACACCCCTTAAAAACCATTTCACAAACACTCTCCAAAATCCCATTGTCGCTCCTTCCCTTCTGAGCCTTGTAGTGCACCCACAGAGCACTTGACATCCACATATGATGTATTTCCTTACTCGAGAGAAATTGGGTTACAAATTTTGGGGGGCTTTTTCTCCTTTTACCCTTAGTAAAATTTCAAAAACTGGGTCTACAAGAACATGCAAGTGTAAAAATTAATATTTACTCCTTTACCTTGCTGCTATTCCTGTGAAACTGAAACTTTGGGGGGGGGGTGCAGTTTTTATAAGGGGGGCATTTATGGGGTATATCTAATAAGAAGACTCCTCAAACGCACTTCAATACTGAACTGGTCCCTGAAAAATTCAGATTTTGAAAATTTTTGTGGAAAATGTGAAAATTGCTGCTGAACTTTGAAGCTCTTTGATGTCTTCCAAAAGTAAAAACATGTCAACTTCATGATGCAAATATAAAGTAGACATACTGTATATGTGAATCAATATATAATTTATTTGCAATATCCATTTTCCTTAAAAGCGGAGAGTTTCAAAGTTAGAAAAATGCAAAATTTTCAAAATTTGAATGAAATTTGGGGATTTTTCACCAAGAAAGGATGCAAGTAACGATGAAAATTTACCACTGTGTTAAAGTTGAATATGTCACGAAAAAACAGTCTTGGAATCAGAATAATTGGTAAAAGCATCTTAGAGTTATTAATGCTTAAAGTGACAGTGGTCAGAATTGCAAAAAAGGGCTGAGTCCTTAAAGGGGTACTCCGCCCATAGACATCTTATCCCCTATCCAAAGGATAGGGGATAAGATGTCAGATCGCCGGGGTCCCACTGCTGGGAACCCCCGGGATCGCCACTGCGGCACCACGCTATCATTAATGCACAGAGCGAATTCGCTCTCTGTGTAATGACGGGCAATATAGGGGACGGAGCAGCGTGACGTCATGGCTCCGCCCCTTGTGACATCTCGACCTGCCCTCTTAACGCAAGTCTATGGCAGGGGGCATGACAACCGCCACGCCCCCTCCCATCGATTTGTATTGAGGGGACGGGCCGTGACATCACAAAGGGGGTGGAGCTGTGACGTCAGAAGGGGGCGGAGCCGTGACATCATGATGTTCCAGCTCCTGTATTGACCGTCATTACTCGCAGAGCGAACTCGCTCTGTGCAGTAATGATAGCGTGGTGCCGCAGCGAAGATCCCGGGGGTCCCCAGCAGTGGGACCCCAGCGATCTGACATCTTTTCCACCATCCTTTGGATAGGGGATAAGATGTCTAGGGGCGGAGTACCCCTTTAAGGTGAAAAAGGGCTCAGTCCTTAAGGGGTTAAAATACGAGAGTTCATTTTCGCTACACTTTTTTTTTTGCGTCAAATATGCTGAGTTTGGAACCAAATTTTCATGGAAAATTCTGGCGGAGCATCTCACACAATATTCCATGATTACCAGTGCCCATACAAGCAATTACTATATGAATACAACATGTCCAGGGGTTAAAAGTTCAGTGACCATAAAAAATTAATTATTTATTTTTAACCCCTTTGACCCCTTAAGGACCCAGGGCGTATGGATATGCCCTCGGTTTCTGATCATTAAGGACCCAGGGCATATCCATACGCCCCTTGGGAATTCCAGGCCCCACCGTGCGGGGATCGGGATGCCTGCTGAAATCATTCAGCAGGCATCCCGTGCAAATGCCCAGGGGGGTCTATGGTGACCTGGAATATAAGGGGGATCGCGGTTGTCCAAGACACCCACGATCACCCTGAAGGGAAGAGGTGCCACCCCTCCTATCCCTCCTATCCCTGGTATTGGTCATCAAGAAGCAACGACCAATAGCAGATTGGGGCGAGGGGGGGGGGGTTAACTTTCGGTTTCCCCGTTCTGCCGACCCACAATAGGCAGGGCAGAACGGGGAAACCGACAGGGACCGGCACCGAAGTACACTCACCTGTCAGCGGCAGCTGCGGGTGGCGATCGGCGGCAGAAGAGGATGGCGATGTGGCTCTCTGGATCCTACGGAAGCTAGTGAGTTGCCTAGCAACATCTGGAGGGCCACAGTTTGGAGATCACTGTGCAGTGGTCTCTAAACTGTGGCCCTATAGATGTTGCAAAACTGCAAATCCCAGCATGCCCAAACAGCAAACAGCTGTCTCGGCATGCTGGGAGTTGTAGTTGCGTACCTCCAGCTGTTGCATAATTACATCTCCCAGCATGCCCTTTGGCGATCAGTACATGCTGGGAGTTGTAGTTTTTCAACAGCTGGAGGCATACTGGTTGGAATATACTGAGTTAGGGAACAGAACCTAACTGAAGGTTTTCCAACCAGTGTGCCTCCAGCTGTTGCAAAAGTACAACGCCCAGAATGCAGGGTACATTCACACAGGCGAGTTTACAGTGAGTTTTCCGCTTCAAGTTTGAGCTGCGGCAAATTTTTCGCCGCAGCGCAAACTCCTAGCGGGGAAACTCACCATAAACGCCCACCAGTGTGAATGTACCCTACAAACACTACACTACACTAACACATAATAAAGGGTAAAACACTACATATACACCCCCTTACACTGCCCCCCCCCCCAATAAACAAAAAAAATGAAAAATATATCGTACAGCAGTGTTTCCAAAACGGAGCCTTCAGCTGTTGCAAAACAACAACTCCCAGCATTGACTGTCCAGGCATGCTGGGAGTTTATTAACAGCTGGAGGTACCCTGTTTGGGAATCACTGGTGTAGAATACCCCTATGTCCACCCCTATGCAATCCCTAATTAATTCCTCAAATGCACATGGTGCTCTCTCACTTTGGAGCCCTATTGTATTTCAAGGAAACAGTTTAGGTCCACGTATGGGGTATTTCCGTACTTGGGAGAAATTGCACTACAAATTTTGGGGGGCTTTTTCTCCTTTTACCCCTTATGAAAAGGAAAAGTTGGGGGCTACACCAGCCTGTTAGTATAAAAAAATAAACATGCTGGTGTTGCCCCATACTTTTTATTTTCACAAGTGGTAAAAGGAAAAGCACGGAAATACCCCATATGTGGGGTGTAAAATGCTCTGTGGACGCACAACAATGCTCAGGAATGAGAGCGCACCATGACCATTTGAGGCCTAAATTGGTGATTTGCACAGGGGTGGCTGATTTTACAGCGGTTCTGACATAATCACAAAAAAATAAATACCTACATGTGACCCCATTTTGGAAACTACAACCCGCACGGAACATAAGGGGTATAGTGAGCCTTAACAACCAAGAATTTTCATTAAAGTTGGATGGGAAAATGAAAAAACAAACATTTTTTGACTAAAATGATGGCGTTACCCTAAATTTTTCATTTTCACAAGGGAAAATAGGAAAAAAAATGCCCCCAAAAATTTGTAACCCCATTACTTCTGAGTAAGAACATACCCCATATGTGGATGTAAAGTGTAACCCCACATGTAACCCCAATTTGGAATCTACACCCCTCACATATTGTAATAGGGGGTGCAGTGAGCATTTACGCTCCACAGGTGTCTGACAGATTTTTGGAACAGTGGTCCGTGAAAATGAAAAATGCAATTTTTCATTTGCACAGCTCACTGTTCCAAAGACCTGTCAAACATCAGTGGGGTGTAAATACTCACTGCACCCCTTATTAAATTCTGTGAGGGGTGTAGTTTCCAAAATGGGGTTACATGTGGGGGGTCCACTGTTCTGGCACCACGGGGGGCTTTGTAAACGCACATGGCCCCTGACTTCCATTCCAAACAAATTCTCTCTCCAAAAGCTCAATGGTGCTCCTCCTCTTCTGAGCATTGTAGTGCGCTCGGTCCAGAGATCTTGAGACCAGAGAAGTAGATTGTCGATATTACTGATCAGTATTAACCCCTTGGGGAAGGAGCCCATTATAACCCTAAAAAAGGGAGCATTTTTTGCAAATCTGACCACTGTCACTTTAAGCATTAATTACTCTGGGATGCTTTTACTTATAAATTTGATTTTGAGACTGTTTTTTCATGACATATTCTACTTTATGGTAGTGGTAAATTTTTGTCGATATTTGCATCATTTCTTGGTGAAAAATTCAAAAATTTGATGAAAAATTTGAAAATGTTGCAATTTTAAAACTTTGAAGCTCTCTGCTTGTAAGGAAAATAGACATTCCAAATAAATTATACATTGATTCACAAATACAATATGTCTACTTTATATTTGCATCATAAGTTTGACATATTTTTACTTTTGGAAGACATCAGAGGGCTTCAAAGTTCAGCAGCAATTTTCACATTTTTCACAAAATTTTCAAAATCGGAATTTTTCAGGGACCAGTTCAGGTTTGAAGTGGATTTGAACAGCCTTCCTATTAGAAATACCCCACAAATGACCCAATTATAAAAACTGCACCCCTCAAAGTATCCAAAATGACATTCAGTAAGTTTGTTAACCCTTTAGGTGTTTCACAGGAATAGCAGCAAAGTGAAGGAGAAAATTCAAAATCTTAATTTTTTACACTAGCATGTTCTTGTAGACCCAGTTTTTTTTTACAATTGGTAATAGGAGAAAAAGCCTCCAAAAATTTGTAACTCAATTTCTCTCGAGTAAGGAAATACCTCATATGTGTGTGTCAAGTGTTCGGCGGGTGCAGTAGAGGGCTCAGAAGGGAAGGAGCAACAATGGCATTTTGGAGAGTGAATTTTGCTGAAATGGTTTTTGGGGGGCATGTCACATTTAGGAAGGCCCTATGGTGCCAGAACACCAGCAGAAAACCCCACATGGCACACCATTTTGGAAACTACACCCCTCAAGGCACATAACAAGGGGTCCAGTGAGCCATAACACCACGCAGGTGTTTGACGACTTTTCGTTAAAATCAGATGTGTAAATTTTTCCACTAAAGTGCTGTTTCTTCCCCAAATTTACAATTTTTACAAAGGGTTATGGGAGAGAATGCCCCCCAAAATTTGTAACCCCATCTCTTCTGAGTATGGAAATACCCCATGTTAGGACGTAAAATGCTCTGCATGCGAAATACAATGCTCAGAAGAGGAGGAGCGCCATTGAGCTTTTGGAAAGAGAATTCATTTGGGATGGTAGTCAAGGGCCATGTGCGTTTACAAAGCCCCCTGTGGTGCCAGAACAATGGACCCCCCACATGTGACCCCATTTTGGAAACTACACCCCTCACAGAATGTAATAAGGGATGCAGTGAGTATTTACACCCCACTGGCATTTGACAGATCTTTGGAACAGTGGACTGTGAAAATGAAAAATACAATTTTTCATTTTCACGGACCACTGTTCCAAAAATCTGTCAGACAAATGTGGGGCGTAAATGCTCACTGTACCCCTTATTACATTACACGAGGGGTGTAGTTTCCAAAATGAGGTCACATGTGGGGGGGGTCAATTGTTCTGGCACTATGGGGGCTTTGTAAAAACTCATGTGGCCTTCAAATCCGGACACATTTTCTCTTCAAAATCCCAATGGCGCTCCTTCTCTTCTGAGCATTGTAGTGCGCCTGCCGAGCACTTTACATCCACATTTGGGGTATGTTCTTACTCAGAGGAAATGGGGTTAGGAATTTTGGGGGGCTTTTTTCCTATTTTCCCTTGTGAAAATGAAAAATTTAGGGTAACACCAGCATTTTAGTGAAAACATTTTTTTTTTTCATTTTCCCATCCAAATTTAATGAAAATTCGTCAAACACCTGTGGGGTGTTCAGGCTCACTATACCCCTTGTTACGTTCCGTGGAGGGTGTAGTTTCCAAAATCGGGTCATATGTGGGTATTTAGGTTTTTGCATTTATGTCAGAACCACTGTAAAATCAGCCACCCCTGTGCAAATCACCAATTTAGGCCTCAAATGTACATGGTGTGCTCTCACTCCTGAGCCTTGTTGTGCATCCGCAGAGCGTTTTACGCCCACATCTGGGATACTTCCGCACTCAGGAGAAATTGCTTTACTAATTTTGGGGGGCTTTTTTTCCTTTTACTGCTTGTGAAAATAAAAAGTATGGGGCAACACCAGCATGTTAGTGTAAACATTTTTTTTTTACACTAACAGGCTGGTGTAACCCCCAACTTTTCCTTTTCATAAGGGGTAAAAGGAGAAAAAGCCCCCCAAAATTTGTAGTGCAATTTCTCCCAATTACGGAAATACCCCATATGTGGCCCTAAACTGTTTCCTTGAAATACGACAGGGATTTGAAGTGAGAGAGCGCCATGCGCATTTGAGGAATAAATTAGGAATTGCATAGGGGTGGACATAGGGGTATTCTATGCCAGTGATTCCCAAAAAGGGTGCCTCCAGCTGTTGCTTAACTCCTACCATGCGTGGACAGTCAGTGGCTGTCCGGAAATGCTGGGAGTTGTTGTTTTGCAACAGCTGGAGGTTCCGTTTTGGAAACACTGCCGTACAATACGATTTTCATTTTTATTGGGGGGGGACAGTGTAAGGGGGTGTATATGTATTGTTTTTCTTTATTATGTGGTAGTGTAGTGTTTTTAGGGTACATTCACACTGGCGTGTTACGGTGAGTTTCCCGCTAGGAGTTTCAGCTGCGGCGAAAAATTTGCCGCAGACCAAACTTGAAGCAGGAAACTTACTGCAAACCTGCCCGTGTGAATGTACCCTGTACGTTCACATGGGGGGACAAACCTCCAGCTGTTTCAAAACCACAACTCCCAGCATGCACTGACAGTGCATGCTGGGAGTTGTACTTTTGCAACAGCTGGAGGCACACTGGTTGGAAAACCTTCAGTTAGGCTATGTTACCTAACAGTATTTTCCAACCAGTGTGCCTCCAGCTGTTGCAAAACTACAACTCCCAGCAGGTACTGACATACCGTGCATGCTGGGAGTTGTACTTTTGCAACAGCTGGAGGCACACTGGTTAAAAACCTTCAGTTAGGCTATGTTACCTAACAGTATTTTCCAACCAGTGTGCCTCCAGCTGTTGCAAAACTACAAATCCCAGCATGCTCAAACAGCAAACAGCTGTCTCACCATGTTGGGAATTGTAGTTGCGTAACCTCCAGCTGGTGCATAACTACATCTCCCAGCATGCCCTTCGGTGATTAGTACATGCTGGGAGTTGTAGTTTTGCAACAGCTGGAGGCACACTGGTTGGAAAACCTTCAGTTAGGTTCTGTTAAACAGTATTTTCCAACCAGTGTTCCTCCAGCTGTTGCAAAACTACAACTCCCAGCATGTACTAATCACCGAAGGGCATGCTGGGAGATGTAGTTATGCACCAGCTGGAGGTTACGCAACTACAATTCCCAACATGGTGAGACAGCTGTTTGCTGTTTGAGCATGCTGGGATTTGCAGTTTTGCAACATCTGGAGGGCTACAGTTTATAGACCACTGCACAGTGATTTCCAAACTGTGACCCTCCAGATGTTGCAAAACTACAAATCCCAGCATGCCCAGACAGCAAAGAGCTGTTTGAGCATGCTAGGAGTTGTAGTTTTGCAAGATCTGGAGGGATACAGTTTAGAGACCACTATATAGTGGTCTTAAACTGCAGCCCTCCAGCTGTTGCAAAACTACATATTCCAGCATGCCCAAACAGCAAACAGCTGTCTGGGCATGCTGGGAGTTGTAGTTTTGCAACATCTGGAGGGCTAGAGTCTCAGACTGTAGCCATCCAGATGTTGCTAGGCAACTTACCGGCTTCTGTAGGATCCAGGGAGCCGTCTTATTCTGCCGCCCACCGCCCGCGCCGATCTCCGTCGCCGCCCGCCGATCACCATCGCCCGCAGCCTCCAGAGGGGTAAGTGAACCTTCGGCGTTTGGTCCCGTTGTTTCCCCGTCCTGCCCCGCCTATTGTGGGTGGGCAGGACGAAGAAAACGAAAGTAAATCCCTCCACCCCGATCTGCTATTGGTGGTCACGTCTAGACCACCAATAGCAGGGATAGGAGGGGTGGCACCCCTGCCACCTCACTCCTATCCCTTCTTAGACTACCGCGATCCCCCTTCTATTTCGGGTCACCATAGACCTGTGATGACCCGGAATCGGCGCAAATCGCAAGTGTGAATTCACTTGAGATTTGCGCTGATCGCCGACATGGGGGGGGTCTAATGACCCCCCAAGGGCATTTGCACGGGGTGCCTGCTGATAGATATCAGCAGTCACCCCGGTCCGGTCCACACCCGGCCCGTGGCGGGGACCGAAATTCCCACGGGCGTATGGATACGCCCTTCGTCCTTAAGTACCAGGATGCAAGGGCGTATGCATACGCCCTTTGTCCCCAACAGGTTAAAAATCAAAAGATAGCTATTAACTGTTACAGTTTAATAATGGGAATAATTACCTCCTCCAATAAAAAAAATTAATTCCCCCTCTTTTCCCATTTTACAAATACAAATTTGTAAAAAAAATAAAATAAATCAACATATTTGGTATAGCAATGTCAAGAATAGTCCGAATGATAAAATATAACATTAATGATTCCATACAGTGAACGGCATAAAACGTAAAAATAACAAAGTCCAATGCTGATTTGTGATCACATCCCGGAAAAAAAATAAAAAAGTTAATTAAAAAAAAGGCATCAAAAATCACATATACGCAAATGTGGTACCGATAAAAACAGCAAATCACAGATTAAGTGCCAGTACAAGCATAACCATATGAATAAAACATGTCCATGGGTTAAATGTGAGTGCAGGTGCAGTGACAATGAAAAAAATATATATTTTTTTTAACCCTTTCAGGACCACAGGTTTTCATTTTTGCGCTAGTTTTTTCCTCCTCACCTTCCTAAAATCATAACACAGACTCCTATAAGGGCTGTTTTTTTTTGCACTACACATTGTACTTTGTAATTACATCAATAATTTCACCACAAAATCTACGGCAAAGCTAGAAAAAAAATATTTGTTGGGCAAAATTGAAAAAAACAAACGCCATTTTGAAATTTTTTTTAGGGGCTTACGGTTGTACACAGTGCAGTTTTCGGTAAAAATTACACCTTATATTTTTTCTGTAGATCCATACAATTAAATTGATACCCAGCTTATTAAGGTTTGATTTTGTTTTACTTATTATAACTTTTTTTTTCTTCTCCTTTTTTATTTGCTCAAAAAAATGCATACAAAATTGTGTTACAAAAAAACAAAAACACACTGATAAATTTTATGCCTATACGAGCCCATCTCCTCCTCACTCTTCCCTTCATTCAACAATAGGATTATAATGGATTCCCTCATAGAAAGTGGCAACCCTAATCCCTTCCCACTAGAGGACAAAACTCAGGCTAATGCTGGTAACAGGCAGCTACTGTATCTTCTGTATACCTCAAAAGGGAGGCCATCACTCCCAGGGGTGGTATTACCCCGTGTTTTTTTAAGAGCATGTTCTAATTCCCCCACACTTACTGAATTCTCCATTTCCTCCCTAACTTCACTCGGGATTTGAGGGAGCCCTATTACTTGTAGGTACTTTTTTATTTCTTTACTTTCTTTCTCTATTTCTGATGTATATAATTCCTTGTAATATTCTCCAAATTTTCTAAGAACCTCTTTCCTTCCCACACATTCCTTACCTTCCCTCCCTATAATTCTCTGAGGCCCTGGAGAGGCTCTCTGCTACCTCACCAGTGACATCAGAAACTTATTTGAGGTACCCGCCTCTACCAGTCTCTGGTGTCCCTGGAAAAGGGACTTGCTCTTACTTTTACTTAACAGATAGCCGTCCAGGGCATCCTGGCACTCCTGCCACTTACTTTTACCTTCCTCCGTGGGGTTCCGTACTTGTTGTTCTTCAAACAATTCTTCCTCAGCTCTTCCTCCCTACTCCTAAACTCCCGCTTCTTTCTTTTAATTGCTCTTATTAACTCTCCCCTGAGGAACGCCTTCCCCGCTTCCCATACCATCTGGTCACTCGCTGTCCCCCAGTTGTTCCTAAAGTACTCTACAAGACTCTTTAATATCCCTCCATTATCTATAAGTGTAAACCAGTGTGCGTTAATTTTTAACAAACCCTCCAAGGGCAACCCTCCCGTAATAATATTTATCTCTATCGCTGCGTGGTCAGACAGGCAGCGAGTGAGATAAGGAATCTGGCTTATTTTATCCCAGCTTTGGGGATTACCAATACATGTATCTATTCTGGACAGAGTTCGGCTGGTTTTATTCCAGCAAGAATACTTTCTAGCTTCCGGATTTTGCATCCTCCAAATATCCTTCCATCCGAACTCTGTGCAGATTTTAGCCAATGGGGACACCCCCGTACTTCTAACTGCTCCCTGCATACGAAGTCTATCCATTTCCTCTGAGCTTACACAGTTTATATCTCCCTGCAGGAACATAGGACAGTCCTTCCCTACACAAAAATCCAAAAGCTTAATCAAAATATCTGAGGAGAAAGGAGGAGGGACATAAACAAATGCTAGAACACAAATCAAACCATCCATATTGCCATGTAAAAAGATGAATCGCCCATACTCATCCACCCTCTTCCCAAACAGCTCCCATTTTATACGCCTATGAAAGAGAACCGAAACTCCCCTTGAGTGAGAAGAGAAAAAGGAGTGGTAGCTATTACCCCACCAATTTCTTCCCAGGAGGTGCACCGTGTCCCCCGTAAGGTGTGTCTCGAGCAAGCCCACCACACACGGGAGGTGGTTTCTTACTACCCTCATTACTGCCATCCTCTTAACATATGTCCCCTAATCCCCCAACGTTCCATGCGAGAATCTTAATTTTGTTTACCTTATTCTGCAACACAACAGAGGGGATGGGAAAGAGCAACGCCTAGGCATCCTAACCATTGGGAAAGAATAAAGAAAGCAGAGGAGAAATAAAAAAATAAATAAAAAAGAAAAGGAAACCATCACAACCCCCTCTGGGCATGCCCACCCCCTTTTTTTCATGTCTTCTCTTATTAGATTTATATCTACCCCAATTACACCAATCTGACCAGAGAGATCATCTATGGAGTTGTTACACTTGTAATTTTTTGCACCAAAATTAGTAGGTTTAAAATTGTCCTCTTCTGGCCTCTATAACTTTTTTATTTTTCCATATACAGGGATGAATACAGCAAAAAACTTAGACCTCATACAGTTTAAAACATACTTATATTGTTTAAAAAGTTTGATATATATTTATATTTTTTGAAGCAGTACAAAAATAGTAAAGTGTTTACCCAAGCATTGACCCGCAGTATAAAAAGAACATGTCGGTGTTATCATACAGTTCATTGTGTAAAAACAAAAACTATCAAAAGTTGCAAAATTGCGGTTTTCTTCTAAATTTCCTGTCGCAAATAATATATATATATTTTTTATAGTACCATATATTCTATGTTAAAATGAAAGGCTTCATTACAAAGTACAGTTGGTTGCAAAAGAAATAAACCCTCATATTGGTCTTTAGGTTGAACATTTTAAGATTTATGGCTCTTAGAAGGGGAGGAGGAAAAAATTTTAAGGTAAAAATGAAAATTTCCTGTGTCCTCAAGACCAAAAAGGGCTGTGACCCTGAAGGGGTTAAAGCTGTAATCTTCAAATCCTTTGTAAACCCCCAGTATAACTGTACATAGTGTAAGTAAAGTACAGTACAGCCATTACAATGGATACACATACACGTGATGTCATCTGCTGTGACATCACACATCAAAGAGACTTTCTCCAGGGTAGAATCCAATCCCTAACACTTATTTCCTCGGTTCGGCGGGTGAACACGTTCTCCTACTAGACCTGCGCTTATTTTGCAAATTGAAGAGAATTTTGTCTATTTAGGCAAAAGGATCCTGTAAGGACGGTGACCATGAAGCTAAGAGGTAGGAATAATGAAAACTTCCAAAATTTCAGTTTATAAATGGATTTAACATGAATGTATTAGTGTAAAGTTAATATAGTAGAGTGCAGTAAAGTTACTGATGTTCTCTTGTACAGTCTATCCTGGGTGGCTTTGATGGGGTACTCTGCTGCCCCCGGGGTCGTGATGTCAGGGCCACGCCCCCTCAATGTAAGTCTATGGGAGGGGGTGTGGTGGCTGCATTGAGGGGGTGTGGCGTGATGTCACGAGGGGCGTGGCCGTGACATTATGACCCTGTCACCCAGTGTTGTGAACGAATGCTGGGTGCTGCACAGAGATTGCTGAGGTACCAGCTGCGAGACCCCTGCGATCAGACATCTTATCCCCTATCCTTTGTATAGGGGATAAGATGTCTAGGGGCGGAGTACTCCTTTAAGTCTCTTACAGCAATTAGGAAAAGGTTTACTCCTGTGAGATAAATGATTTTAGTTTGTGAATCAATGTTTTAAGTATTTTGCCTTCTAAAAGAAAACATGGGAAGCTACTCTGAAATAATAATATTTGATTAATAATATATAAATAATAAATTTTTATACATATATATTATATGTGTGAATATATCAATTTACATATATATACATAAATAAATGAATGAATATAGGTCTAATATATTGTATACTTTTGCTATTTTGCAGATATCCCAGTTCTATCGGTGCCTGTCGTGTGTCTCATACATTACGTGACGAGTTTCCTTTGGCGGTATACTAACCTATATCATTATAAGGTCACTCCACCATATTATGAGATCCATAAAATACCTGGGAAGAAGATTAAGCACCGTGGTCAGCGAGCAGATGTGGCTATTGACATGGCTTTAGGTGACAATTCAGACCCACATGAATCCAGGCACAGCGATCATGTGACAGTCACCATGGCGGATAACCAGATGGATTTACCAACAACCTCTGAAGATGCCTCGGAGCCCAAAGTGTCTTGGCTGCAGCGGACTTGGCAATATGCTAAAAGCAAACTGAAGTGGTCCAATTATGTATCCAATGTGTGGGTTGGAGCATGGGCCATGGCCAACCGCACACTAACCGGCATGATGACCACATTCAAGATGCCATTTTACTTCCTACATACAAAGCTAAGAAGTATTACAGCAAAGGCCATTGACGATCAATGTGAACCAATTTAACAAGATGCTGATTGGGTCACACAAGGTCTGCATATGGTTGGGGGTGGGGGTGGGGAGGAGCCCGAAATGCAGCCACCTCCACGTGGTGGGCTCTGGGTCACTTGATACATTAACAAGTGAGCGAGGAGCTGCATAATTCAAGGCACATTTCCCATATTGGACATACAGCTTGTAATGGAGACAGAAGATATTGTCCACCTAGAAATTTTTTTGTACATAAGTGGGAAACAAGCCCCCCTATTGGATGATTAAGGAATCAGAGATCTGTAGAAGGGGAGAGGTGGATTCCCAGGAATGGAGGATGACAATATATCTCTAGCATAATATCTCTGGATAAGTGGATATGGTAGAAACAGTATAATTATTATTATTATTACTATTACTTTTATTAACCCCTTAACCCCTTAAGGACCCAGGGCATATGGATACGCCCTGGGTTTTTGATCGTTAAGGACCCAGGGCGTATCCATACGCCCCTGGGAATTCCGATCCCCACCACACGCTGGGCGGGGACCGGACCGGGATCCCAGCCGAAATCATTCAGCAGGCATCCCGTGCAACATATCGGCGATCGCTGCAAATCGCCGGTGTATTTACACCGGCGATTTGCGCCGATTCCGGGTCATACACATAGGCGTGCGCACGGGGTGTGCCGGGTGTGCCTGGGCACACCCTAATCAAGCCCAGGCTCAGGGGCGTCACTAGGTCATTTTATTCGGGGCCTGGGCCCCGGATGTCAGCTGCTCCGGCTTTTTTTAAAATCTTCCTCCATTTTTTAAATATATTTGTAAAACAGTGGGGCCACTCTGGCACGCAGAAAGGGACCCCACTCAGGGCAGGTCCTCCGGTCCCAAGTTCCTTAGGTCGGGCCGGGGACACTGCTACTTTAGGAGTAGCACACTTCCGTGCGCAGGCACGCCCCCCTGCCCCGGCTGCTCCGAGCAGGACGGAAGCTCGGAGCTTAAACCACTGCAGAAGGCAGCAGCCAGGCGTGACCAGGAGCCGCCCAATGTGATCTACAGCCCGCCCGATGTCATCTGCAGCCCGGAAAGGTAAAAAGGGCGGTGGGGGGGGGGGGGGGTGGTTGTTGGGGTCAGGGATCAAAAGATTGTGAAGGAGGGGGTCTGTGGAGGGACAGTCACAGAACAGTGCGAAGAAGTGGTGGCAGAGGGGGCTGGGAAGGAGCAAATGTACAGGAGGAGGGGACAGAGGGGCAGGGGGCAGAGGAGTCTAAAGTAGGGTGCCACCTGGCCGGTATTTATATAACCAATCCACCAACTACCAGAATGTTGCACCATATACTATACCAGTGTTTCCCAACCAGAGTGCCTCCAGCTGTTGCAAAACTACAACTCCCAGCATGCCTGGACAGCTGTTGGCTGTCCGGGCATGCTGGGAGTTACAGTTTTGCAACAGCTGGAGGCACCTCTGGTTGGGAAACACTGATCCATACTATATTCTACTATATAGTCCAACATGCTGCTGAGCCACAGGCTGTATCAAGGCATGCTGGGAGTTGTAGTTAGTAACTAACTGCAACTCCAGAATTTAATCAAAAAGACAAAAGAAAGCAATCAAAAGGTCCCATCGAAACAAAAATGGAACCGTTAAAAATCACAGATCGGGGCGCAAAAAAATGCCCCTCATACAGGACATATAAGGAGAAATAAAAAATAGGGGTCAGAATAGGAGAAAATATCCCCCGCATATGTGTATCCTGTGATGTCACGCATATATAATTAATTGTGTGTATATTTTGTGTGTTTTTATACACTGTTTTTGCCCTTTATATGGAGTTTATCCTGAGAGACTACTTATACTCAAGTGCAATAAGATAAATGTGTCCTAATCCATAGGTGATCGGTGGCAGCCTGTATATTTTGTAGTGTAAGTCGATATTTTATTGGAACATAATAAAAGGTATATTTAATTGTATGGAAGGTCCCTATTCAAATCAGTGTCTATATTATTAATGTACTGGGAAACCCATCATTTTAACCTGAAAAGTGTTAATTCCTACCTGCCAATCTAGCTAACAACCTACCTACCTGGTTTCCTACTTCCCTGGCTATCTAACTACCTGGCTACCTACATAGCAAGCTGGCTACCTGACTATCTACCTGGCTATCTAGCAACCTGAATATCTACCTACCTAACTATCCATCTACCTAACTACTTGGCTACCTACCTAGCTATCTATCTACCTAGCAACCTAACTACATGGCTACCTAGCTAGCTAACAACCTACCTAGCTAATTGCCTACCTGGCTACCTAGCTAGCTACCCACCTATGTTGCTAATAACCAACCTTGCTACCTACCTAGCTATTTACCTAGCAACCTAACTACCTACCTGTATGGCTATCTACTTAGCTAGCTAACAATCTACCTAGACACTTAACAAGCTATCTAGCTAACAACCAACCTAGCTATGAACATACCTAGCTACCGACATAGTTGCAACCTACCCATGTAGCTAGCTACCTACTTACCTGCCTACCTACCTATCTAGATAGCTAACAACCTACCTACTTTCAGACGTATTTATCTAATGAGGGGGTCTATGGTGGGGGAAAGGCCTACTTAATGGGGTACCTACTATTCCTTATTATGAGAGGGCATTGCACTGGAAAAATGCAGAGTCTAACATGTTTTTCCTGCAGATGCTAAAGAGATGGTTTTTACCTGGAAGAAGTTGACATGTCAATCTGATCCAGATACACAAGAAAAGGAAAGAGGACATCGCTGATCAGAAATTATGTTACCTGTGAGTCCCTAGATGTAACTATAATCCCCTATATGGTATACAGATCCTGTGTACAGCTGGTATCTACCTTTATATGATCCTGGATACAATTACTTATATGGTATACAGGTTTGCAACAAAATCCAAGACCACAGCACAAAAAATTATAAACTGATACGTGCAAAAGAACTGTAGTTTATTAGTTCCCCAAAAGTTTTTTTGAGGAACCAATAAATAATAGCTCTTTTTTTCCAATTTTGGTGCTGTGGTCTTGGACTTTCTTGCATGTTTGGTATCTGTATTGGCTATCTGGATGACTACGGGGACAATGGATTTATCTAGTGGTGTCTTCTCTGTTTATGTATGTGTGCATGCAAGCAAGAGTGTATTTGTGTGTTTGTATGTGTGTGTGTGTGTATGTATATGTATGTATGTATATATATATATATATATATATATATATATACACGCATGCGTGCGGCGTGAGTTTGTACTTTAGGATGCACACCCTAATGCAATAGGCTGCGCACGCCTATGGTCATACAGGTCTATGGTGACTGGTATATAAAGGGGATCGCGGTTGTCAAAGAAACCCACGATCCCCCTGAAGGGATTGGAGTGAGGTGGCAGGGGTGCCACCCCTCCTATCCCTGCTAATGGTCATCAAGAAGCGACAACCAATTGCAGATCGGGGGCAGGGGGGTTAACTTTCAGTTTCCCCTTTCTACCCACCCACAGTAGGCTGGGCAGAACGGGGAAACCGACAGGGTCCGGCACCGAAGCCCAATCACTAACCGGCGGCGGCAGCAGGCGGCGATCGGCAGGGGTGATCGGCGGCAGAAGAGGAGGACGGCGATGCGGCTCCCTGGATCCTACGAAAGCCGGTGAGTTGCCTAGCAACATCTGGAGGTCTACAGTCTGAGACCAATATACAGTGGTCTCTAAACTGTAGCCCTCCAGATGTTGCAAAACTACAACTCCTAGAATGCCCACAAAGCAGTTTGCAGTCTGGGCATGCTGGGATTTGTAGTTTTGCAACATCTGGAGGCCCACAGTTTGGAGATCAATGCACAGTGATCTCCAACCTGTGACCCTCCAGCTTTTGCACAACTACAAATCCCAGAATGCCCAAATAGCAAACAGCTGTCTTGGCATGCTGGGAGTTGTAGTTGCGTACCTCCGGCTGTTGCATAACTACATCTCCCAGCATGACCTTCGGCGATCAGTACATGCTGGGAATTGTAGTTTTGCAACAGCTGGAGGCACACTGGTTAGAAAGTGCTGAGTTAGGTAACAGAACTTAACTGAAGGTTTTCCAACCAGTGTGCCTCCAGCTATTGCAAAAGTACAACTCCCAGCATGCACGGTCCGTTAGTACATGCTGGGAGTTGTAGTTTTGAAACAGATGGAGGTTTGCCCTCCCATGTGAACATACAGGGAAAATTCACACGGGCGAGTTTACAGTGGGGTTTATGTTTCAAGTTTGAGCTGCGGCAAATTTTTCGCCACAGCGCAAACTCCTAGCGGGAAACTCGCTGTAATCCGCCAGTGCGAATGTCCCCTAAAAATACTACACTAACACATAATAAAGGGTAAAACACTATATATACACCCCCTTACACTGTTCCCCCCCAATAAAAATGAAAAACGTATCTTACGCCAGTGTTTCCAAAATGGAGCCTCCAGCTGTTGCAAAACAACAACTCCCAGCATTTCCAGAGAGCCACTGACTGTCCAGGCATGCTGGGAGTTTAGCAACAGCTGGAGGCACCCTGTTTGGGAATCACTGGGATAGAATACCCCTATGTCCACCCCTATGCAATCCCTAATTTAGTCCTCAAATGCGCATGGCGCTCTCTCACTTCGGAGCCCTGTCATATTTCAAGGAAACAGTTTAGGGCCACACATGGGGTATTTCCATAATCGGGAGAAATTGTACTACATATTTTGGGGGGCTTTTTCTCCTTTTACCCCTTATGAAAAGGAAAAGTATGGGGCTGCACCAGCCTGTGTAAAAAAATAAAAATGTTTACACTAACATGCTGGTGTTGCCCCATACTTTTTATTTTCACAAGCAGTAAAAGGAAAAAAATACCCCTAAAATTTGTAACGCAATTTCTCCTGAGCACGGAAATACCCCATAGGTGGGCGTAAAATGCTCTGCGGACGCCCCACAACGCTCAGGAGGGAGAGTGCACTATGTACATTTAAGGTCTAAATTGGTGATTTTCACAAGGGTGGCTGATCTTACAGCGGTTCTGACATAAACGCAAAAAAAAAAATACCCACATATGACCCCATTTTGGAAACTACACCCCTCAAGGAATGTAACAAGTGGTATCGTGAGCCTTAACACCCCACAGGTGTTTGAAGAATTTTTCATTAAAGTTGGATAGGAAAATAAAAAAGTAAAAAAAACAGAAAATAGGAAAAAAGCCCCCCAAAATTTGTAACCCCATTTCTTCTGAGTAAGAACATACCCCATATGTGGATGGAAAGTGCTCTGCGGGCGAACTACAATGCTCAGAAGAGAGGAGCACCATTGGGCTTTTGAAGATAAATTTTGTCCGGAATTGAAGGCTACGTGTGTTTACAAAGCCCCCATAGTGCCAGAACAATGGACCCCGCCCCACACATGTGACCCCATTTGGGAAACTACACCCCTCACATAATGTGATAAGGGGTACAGTGAGCATTTACACCCCACATGTGTCTGACAGATTTTTGGAACAGTGGTCCTTGAAAATGAAAAATGTAATTTTTAATTTGCACAGCCCACTGTTCCAAAGACCTGTCAAACACCAGTGGGGTGTAAATACTCACTGCACTCCTTTTAAAATTCTGTGAGGGATGTAGTTTCCAAAATGGGGTCACATGTGTGGGGTCCATTGTTCTGGCACCACGGGGGCTTTGTAAATGCACATGGCCCCTGACTACTACTCCAAACAAATTATCTCTCCAAAAGCTCAATGGCGCTCCTTCTCTTCTGAGCATTGTAGTTCACCAGCAGAGCACTTGACATCCACACATGGGGTATTTCCACACTCAGAAGAAATGGGCTTACAAATTTTGGGGGTCATTTTCTCCTATTACCCCTTGCAAAAATGTAAAATTTGGGGGGAAAACAGCATTTTAGTGTAAACATTTTTTTTCACTTACACATCAGACTTTTTTTTTTCAAACAAGTTTTTATTTTATTTTAAAGTCATTAACGCACAATACAAAGAGATAAGGAACAAAGGTAGGCGAGGGGGTCGCTGTCGCAGCAGCGCCTTCTCCATCATAGTATAGATAACAGTACAGATCTGGCATCAAAACATTGACCTGCACTTATTAACATCTGAGTTTTTCCTACCCAGGTTTTTCCTACCCATCCATAGGATCAGGGGAAGATCATATCCAGCCAATGTCTCTTTAATCTCTGCTAGTAGGGGTTTGAAGTTAAGTTGAAAAATGCTTGTGAGCGAGCTAGGTATTTTAACCCCTAGATACGTGAGTGACGATTTGGCCCAGGGGAAAGGGGACAGGGAGCCGATCTCCCTAATCTTAGCTGCAGATAGAGTAATGTTTAATAATTCCGACATAGAAACATTTACTTTAAAGTACGACAGCGAGCCAAATTCTCCGAACAGGTCTAATAAACTAGGCAGTCCGTGTGCAGGGTCACTTAAGAGAAATAGTAAATCATCTGCAAAGGCTAGTGCTTTAAGCTCTCCCCTCGGAGTTTTGTATCCTGAGATACTGGTCAACTGTCGAACTCTCTGTAAAAGCGTTTCCATTGTTAGTATAAAAATGGTTGGGGACAGGGGGCATCCCTGCCTGGTCCCGTTTGTGATCCAGAACGGGGGGATATGTCATCGTTGACCATCAACGAAGCATACGGTTGTGTGTAAAGGGACATAAGAGCTGTTATAAACTGCAGGGGAAATCCGAAGCAGTGTAGTGTCTCCTTCATATACTCCCAATTGACCCTATCAAATGCCGTCAATGCCAAGAAGGACAAGGGGCAGTCTTTTCATGTGAGCATGTTGGATCGCAGTTAGCAGTCTCAATGTGTTCGTGCGACCCTCCCTACCTGGTACAAATCCCGACTGGTCCACGTCTACTAAGTGGGGAAGATGACTCTTGATTCTCAAGGAGAGCAGTTTAGCCCAGATTTTGAGGTCTAAGTTCAGAAGTGATATTGGTCTGTAGCTCCCACAGTCTTCTGGGTTCTTGCCTTCCTTGTGAATGAGAGTGACATGTGCTTCAAGGGACTGTTTAGGGAGAGGAGACCCACGGAATAAAGCCTCGCAAACAGAGGTGAGGTGGGGGATCAGAACGTCCGCAAATTTACGGTAGTATTCCAGTGGAAGACCGTCCGGGCCCAGACTCTTCCCCGGTGGGAAAAAAGAGACCACTCTCTGCACTTCTTCTGGGGTAATAGGTAGCATGAGTTCTCTCTGCATGTGTTCGTCTAAAGTAGGGAGGTTTAGTGATGTCAGAAATCTTTTCGTCGCCTCTCTACGTCCGGAAGCAGAGTCCGGGGACTCTCCCTCTGATAAATTATACAGAGAGGTGTAAAACGTCTGGAAAGCTTTAGCAATGGAGGGCGTGTCTGTATACCGGTGGCCTCTCTCATCTCTCACTGCATGAATGTGTTGTTTTGTTCTCGCCTTCTTTATAAGTGTGGACATGAGCTTACCTCCCTTGTCCCCGTGTGCATAAATACGGTGCCTGTGGTGGAGGTAGGCCTCCGCTGATTTTTCGGTGAGGAGAGTATTAAGGGTGGTGCATAGGGATTTAAGTGTCTCCTGAATCGCTATCGCCCCGGTAGGCTTGTGTATCCTCACCAGGGTGGAGATTTCAGACAGAATGTCAGTGATCTTGCGCTGCCTCTCTTTCTTCAGTTTGGAACCCCAGGAAATGAATATCCCTCGCATGAAGGCCGTTCCCGACTTAGAGTTTAAATCAAAGTATAAGGATAACTGTTGCGTAATGTCAGCTAGAGCAGTCTGATTAGAAAGGATGCCTTCATTCAATCTCCAGCGCCAAGAATTGGAGGGGAAAGGGGACAGAGACAAAGAAAGATGTACAGGAGCGTGATCGGAGATAGTAATAGAGTCAATACCTGTGGTCATGAGCGCCGGGAGGTCGTGGGCGCAATGTCCTGGTACAGTGTAACTTCTAGACATGTGCAATTCAGTTCAGCACGAATGTCTAATTTACCGAATTTTACCGTTTTCGGGCATTCGGACCGATCCGAATGCACGAAAACATATTTTGAACATTCCCGAATAGCCACGATAATACGAATAGCTGTAAATAACGAATGCATTCGTTATCCCTAAATGACGTAAAGAATTCATTCTGATAACAAAGATAATAAAAAGGATAAAGATGCAATTTGATTTTTCGGATCCATTCGGTATTCGGGTACATTCGGTAAATCTTTTTATTCTTTTTTTGGACTTTAGCGATCCTAAAAAATTATGGAGATACCTTTTTTATTAAAATTTCGTAGGGTACCATAAAAAAAATCATAATAAAATAGATACAGTAGTGATGGAAAAAATTGTATCTAACGAAATGTATCTTTTTTATTATGAAATGTTTATTCATTTTTAAACAGGGATCAATTTATGTGAGCGGGTAAAGCACTAAAAATGTAGCCGACAATAATAAAAATGTAGTGTGTGCGTGTTTTTCACTTTTCTAAAAAACATTTTTTAGGTAGTACTACTACTCCCAGCATGGAACACACTCTTCCATGATGGGAGTAGTAGTTACCTGTACTAATTGACAGATCGCAGGGGTCCCTTGCAATCCTCTTGTATAAGGTATAGATGCGGTGGCCGCTCTTCTATGGTCCCCTGCACTCACGTATATATACACATATTCATATTTCCCGCAGAGCTGTGATTGGCCAGATGGTTCCAGCCAATCACAGCTCTCTGTGAGAAATAGGAATATGTGTATATATACGGCCGTGCAGAGGACCATAGGAGCGCGGCCGCCGCATCCATACATTATACAGGAGCATCACAGCGGGTGTCAGGAGTGATACCTGCAGTGATCTTTCCTTTACTACAAGTACTATTACTCCCAACGTGGAGCACACTCTGCCTCATGCTGGGAGCTGTAGTACCTGCATTAATAGACAGATCGCAGTGGGTGTCAGAAGTTACACTCTGCTGCGATATGTCTATTAATGCAGGTACTACAGCTCCCAGCATGGAGAAGAGTGTGCTCCATGTTGGGAGTATTAGTACCTGCAGTAAGGAACAGATCCCAGGGATGTCACTTCTCCTGACACCCGCTGCGATCCTCCTGATGTGAATGTCGGGATCAGCTGTTCTCAGGGCTACATAGCCGGGAGAACAGCTGACGCTGAGCCGTAGGTATACATCGTATATCTACTGCCCAGCAAGAACTTACAGTGAGCCTGCAATGTGTATACAGTATACACATTGCTGGCTCACTTAACCCCTTGCTGAGCTGTGCGCTATGTGCAAGCCCAGCAAGGGAAGATTTAACTTACACTGCTGGACAGTGTAGGTTAACCCTTTGGGCGTTATACACTATATACAGCTATCTCTAGATAGAAGACCTATATCGCAGTGAGTTAGGCCTGAGCCTTGCGGCAACGGCTGAATGATCTAAATTATAGAGTGTGTCATCCCCTAAGCACTCTGCAGTATCACCGGACCCAATATTTCCCCTAAATCCAGACGGATCTGCACATCACTCCCTAAATTCAGAAACTACAAGTTTAATGCAAGGTCCGCAACTTCTGCCAGTCGCTAAGCAACCTAAGAACTGTTATATGAGACTGTTACTACGCATTGGATATTGCAAGCACTGCAGTAAAGTTATTCAAGTTCAAGGTAAATCTGCTTGTGGACCTTCAGTCATTTCATTGCACCTATCGTTTCTGGGAAGGGCGGTGATAGGCCGGAACATGGATTCAGCATACCACCCCTCACCCTGGCGTCACGAGTGGCTGGGTTAATATTAACCCCTCATATACCAACATTATACCATCCCTACCATACACCCCCCAAGGGCTACCACATGTATGTAGTGTATACAGAAGACGAAGTCCGCTTACTTCCCTCGAGTACCGGGCAGGTCCGTGTAGCTCCACCCCCTAGTGATGACGTCATTAGAGGGCGGAGCTACAGAAGGGAACAAGGCTAGTTAATCTGAAGCTCTGTTCAAATTGTCCGTTTTGCATAATGTTAACAGACCCTTCTGGCAGTGTCTACCCAGACAGGGAGACTCCAGCTGTTGCTAAACTACAACTCCCAGCATGCCCAGATAGCCAAAGGCTGTCTGGGAATGCTGGGAGTTGTAGTTTTGCACCAATTGGTGGCTCCCTGTTTGGGTAGACATTGCATCATGGGTGCTCTCCCCAGCGGACAGCGCCAAAAATGTCATAACCAATTTTTTGTGTTGTTTTTCTTTCTTCTCGTTTCAGATGCGTGTATACAGAGGATTACTGCGGATTTGATGGATTACGGCGGATTATTATTTTTTTCTTTTAATAAAATGGTTAACGAGGGCTGTGGGGGAGTGTTTTTTAAATAAAATAATTTTTCCAATGTCTTGTGTTTTTCTTTATTGAATTTTCAGGCTTAGTAGTGGAAGCTGGTCTTATTGACTGACTCCATTACTAAGACAGGGCTTAGTGCTAGCCCCAAAAACAGCTAGAGCTAACCCCCAATTATTACCCCGGTACCCACCGCCACAGGGATGTCGGGAAGAGCCAGTACCAAAAGGCCCGGAGTGTCAAAAATGGTGCTCCTGTTCCTAGGCGGTAACAGGCTGGCGTTATTTAGGCTGGGGAGGGCCAGTAACAATGGTCCTCGCCCACCCTGGTAACATCAGGCTGTTGCTGTTTGGTTGGTATTGTGCTGAGAATGAAAATACGGGGAACCCTATATGTTTTTTATTTTATTTAAATAAAAAAAATTAAAAAAAACGTAGAGGGTTCCCCGTATTTGCATTCTCAGCACAATACCAACCAAACAGCAACAGCCTGACGTTACCAGGGTGGGCGAGGACCATTGTTACTCTCCCTCACCAGCCTAAATAACGCCAGCCTGTTGCTGCCTAGGCCCAGGAGCGCCATTTTTTGACGCTCCGGGCCTGTTGGTACCAGCTCTTCCCGGCACCCCTGTGGCGGTGGGTACCGGGGTAATAATTGGGGGTTAGCACTAGCTGTTTTTGGAGCTAGCACTAAGCCCTGGCTTAGTAATGGATTCAGTCAATAAGACCGGCTTTCACTACTAAGCCTGAAAATTCAATTAAATAAAAAACACACATTGGAAAAATTATTTTATTTAAAAAAACACTCCCCCACAGCCCTCGTTAACCATTTTATTAAAATAAAAAAAAGTAATCCGCCATAATCCATTGAATCTGCAGTAATCCTCTGCATACATGGATCTGAAACGAGAAGAAAAAAACACAAAAAATTGGTTATGACATTTTTGGCGCTGTCCGCTGGGGAGAGTACCCATGATGCAATGTCTACCAAAACAGGGAGCCACCAATTGGTGCAAAACTACAACTCCCAGCATGCCCAGACAGCCTTTGGCTGTCTGGGCATGCTGGGAGTTGTAGTTTAGCAACAGCTGGAGTCTCTCTGTCTGGGTAGACACTGCCAGAAGGGTCTGTTCACATTATACAAAACGGACAATGTGAACAGAGCTTCAGATTAACTAGCCTTGTTCCCTTCTGTAGCTCCGCCCCCTAATGACATCATCACTGGGGGCGGAGCTACACGGACCTGCCTGATACTCGAGGGAGGAAAGCGGACTTCATCTTCTGTATACACTATATACAGCTATCTATAGATAGCTGTATATAGTGTATACTGCCCAAAGGGTTAACCTACACTGTCCAGCAGTGTGTTAACTCTTCCCTTGCTGGGCTTGCGCATAACGCACAGCTCAGCAAGGGGTTAAGTGAGCCAGCAATGTGTATACTGTATACACATTGCAGGTTCACTTTAAGTTCTTGCTGGGCAGTAGATATACGATGTATACCTACGGCTCAGCGTCAGCTGTTCTCCCGGCTCTGTAGCCCTGAGAACAGCTGATCCCGACATTCACATAAGGGCGATAGCAGCGGGTGTCAGGAGGAGTGACACCCGCTGGGATCTGTCCCTTACTGCTGGTACTAATACTCCCAACATGGAGCACACTCTGCTCCATGCTGGGAGCTGTAGTACCTGCATTAATAGACATATCGCAGCGAGTGTAACTTCTGACACCTGCTGCGATCTGTCGATTAATGCAGGTACTACAGCTCCCAGCATGGAGCAGAGTGTACTCCATTGTTGGGAGTAGTAGTACTTGTAGTAAAGGAAAGATCACTGCGGGTATCACTCCTGACACCCGCTGTGATGCTCCTGTATAATGTATGGATGCGGCGGCCGCGCTCCTATGGTCCCCTGCACGGCCGTATATATACACATATTCCTATTTCTCACAGAGAGCTGTGATTGGCTGGAACCATCTGGCCAATCACAGCTCTGCGGGAAATATGAATATGTGTATATATACGTGAGTGCAGGGGACCATAGAAGAGCTGCCGCCGCATCTATACAAGAGGATCGCAAGGGACCCCGGCGATCTGTCAATTAGTACAGGTAACTACTACTACCATCATGGAACAGTGTGTTCCATGCTGGGAGTAGTAGTACTACCTAAAAAATGTTTTTAAAAAAATGAAAAACACGCACACAATACATTTTTATTATTGTCGGCTACATTTTTAGTGCTTTACCCGCTCACATAAATTGATCCCTGTTTAAAAATTTATAAACATTTCACAATAAAAATAGATACATTTCGTTAGATACAATTTTTTCCATCACTTCTGTATCTTTTTTATTATTATTTTTTTATGGTACCCTACGAAATTTTAATAAAATCTCCATAATTTTTTAGGATCGCTAAAAAAGTCCAAAAAAGAATAAAAAGATTTACCCGAATGTACCGAATACCGAATGTCCGAGACAGCACCAATCACAATTGCCCAGCAGGAGTGAGGTGGCACTGGTGCCACCTCAAGATCATGGTGATTGGTCGGCTGAGACCGGCTGATGAATCACTGCGTCTTCTGGGCAGTCCTGATGGCACCCGTTCTGCCCCTAGTCTGGAGGGCGAGAGCGGGTACCGACCATGTAGTGTGCAGCGGCGGGGAAAGCTTACTGTTGGGGGCAGGAAATGACTGGCAGCAGGAGGTGAGGCCTGTGTGCCTCCTACTGTTTCATAACTACAACTCCCAGCATGCACAGCCAAAGGGCATGCTGGGAGTTGTAGTTATGTAACAGGTGGAGACACCCTGGTTGGGAAACACTGTGCTGTACAGATGCAGTGGGGCCGGTATGAGAATAGCTCTTAGTGTAAGATTATATGGGAATGGTCCTAACCTTTGAAGTGGGAACTTGCACTTAATGCAGATTCCATTTCTTTGGAGCCAAAAGCAACACGAGTTGTGTGTCTCATCTTGCTCCTCCGCTGCTGCAGAAGCCGTCTCCAGAATTTTTGTGATCTGGAGTATTGTTATTGGAAGTCTCCTTGGCAGCTCTGGAAGACGGATATCATGGTAGAGACGTCTGTGCCGAGAAACGAAGTTCCAGAAAAAACTTTTTGAAGGAGATTTATCATTCTTTTCAAACGTACGGCTTTTATATGACAATTGTTTTTTAACTTACTTTTGCTTATGTGTGACCTATTTATCAAAAAGTCCCACGACTTTGAAAAATAAATCGCACGGAAGCAAAACCTGGGAAACCCACTTGCAAAAGCCTTTTTTTAAAATAGAAAAGTTTTCCCTTATGTTAATAGCCGAAGTTCTTTATCTACCCTTTATTACCATTAGTGTTACTAGAGAGTGACTGGGAGGGGGTGTACTGCATCAGGTGACACCCTGACTGGCCTCCCTGGCACTAAATAGCTGCACTCCAACTATCCCGCAACAACCCATCCACCCTCCTCTGAAATTAAAAAAGTATTAAAAACATACTATGCCGCACCATGAATATCCGTACTCTGGGGGCTTTTTTGTTTAATTTTGAGCCCACATTTTGTGACGTTGGTGGGTGGAGACTTGCGCCACCGCGCTGAGGAAGGAGTTTACATCAGGAAGGAAGGCAGCGCAGCACCAACAGGCACATAAACAATAGTGAAGCCACACAAAAAAAAAGCGGCTCGGTACATTACCCACCCCAAAATGTGCATGAAGCTGCATTACTATGGATTTTTTATTTTTTTTTTTATGGAAAATTTTAGTGCCACATATGGGTTATTTACGTAGTCTGTAAAAATCTTACACAATTATTTTGTGCCTTATTCTATTTTTTACACAACATTTTCAAATATAGTGGGTACGCCAGCATGTACGTGTCCTACAATTAACAAGGTGTGCAGTGTGTATTTTTAACCATAAAATAATAGAGTTGTTATATAATTGTTTCTATAATTAACATTAAGCTTTGTGGTGTCCCGGTATAGGACCTATCCTGTACCATCCTTAAGTCCCCTCAGGAAGAGTCCCTTAGGTTCATAGGGCTCTCCTGCAGGGCTCCCCCCTTGTCTTATAAATGCAGTGTATATTCATTATGTGTATTAATTGTTCATATGTATAAATTTGTACAGTTTGTATAAAATGTATAGGACCTTCCTTGGTCATGTGATCTACTGTCATGTGATATACCCAGAGTTCCATCGGCACAGGAACCCCAGGCATTAGCAACCAATGGGCTTTAGTCCAGCCCCCTAGTATATAAGTGGCTGTAGTCTCTATACTCTCTTATTTCTTGGACTCAAAAGGAAGCACAAAGTCCTGTATACTGCAAATTCATCTCATCTAGACCAAAGCCAAAAGAAACACAACCACTTCTAAAACATGAGTTACAATTCTCTCTACAAATCCAGTGACTACTCCTCAGCTAAGGAATATATCAGTAGCACAGTGGTCTACCTAAATATCTCAATAATAACAAGTCCAAGCAAACCTGTGAGGTATCCTGTGTCCCGGTTGCCTCTGAAGGAACTGCATAATTGTAAAGACTGTTCCCTAAACAAGTAAACGTTCCAGTCTATTTAGAATCCTTGCTGTGGACATTCCTTTATTACAAACCGTTCTTGGGTTGATTGATGGCGGTTACCATACCAGAATAACCACATCCTGGCGTCACGAACACTAAGGGGTTAACAACATCTTGCCCCCAGGGTTTATACAACCAGACCCTGTTACATACTGCTACACCCCAGTCACCACATCTCAATGTAGTAGCAGCAACAGTGAGATAATGTCGAGTATGTATAACCATTGCAGACATCATGCATACCATACAGTGGGGATCAAAAGTTTGGGCACCCCAGGTAAAAATTTGTATTAATGTGCATAAAGAAGCCAAGGAAAGATGGAAAAATCTCCAAGAAGCATCAAATTACAGATTAGACATTCTTATAATATGTCAACAAAATTTAGATTTTATTTCCATCAATTACACTTTCAAAATAACAGAAAACAAAAAAATGGTGTCTGCAAAAGTTTGGGCACCCTGCAGAGTTAATATCTTGTACTGCCCCCTTTGTCAAGTATCACAGCTTGTAAACACTTTTTGTAGCCAGCCAAGAGTCTTTCAATTCTTGTTTGAGGTATCTTTGCCCATTCTTTCTTACTAAAGTTTTCCAGTTCTTTGAGATTTCTGGGCTGTCTGTCACGCACTGTTCTTTCAACATCTATCCATACATTTTCAATTATGTTGAGGTTGGGAAATTGTGAAGGCCATGGCAAAACCTTCAGTTTACGCCTCTTGATGTAATCCCCCGTGGATTTCGAGGTGTGTTTAGGATCATTATCCATTTGTAGAAGCCATCCTCTATTTAACTTCAGCTTTTTCACAGATGGCATCAAGTTATCATCCAAAATTTGCTGAAGTTTTATTGAATCCATTTTTCCTTCTACTCGTGAGATGTTCCCTGTGCCACTGGCTGCAATACAACCCCAAAGCATGATTGATCCTCTCACCCATGCTTAACAGTTGGACAGAGGTGCTTTTCATTAAATTCTGTTCCCCTTCTTCTCCAAACGTACCTTTGCTCATTCCGGCCAAAAAGTTCAATTTTAACCTCATCGATCCACAGAACTTGTTTCCAAAACGGTGAAACGCTAATTTTTGTGGTGAGGATGTAAAAGAGGTTTTCTTCTGATGACTCTTCCATGAAGACCATATTTGTACAAGTATGTTTTTATAGTGGAATAGTGTACCACAACTCCAGTGTCTGCCAGATCTTTCTGGGTTTTGAATTGTTTTTCTCACAATCCTGCGAGCTGTTCTGTTTGATATTTTTTTGGTCTTCCAGATCTTGTTTTAACTTCCACTGTTCCTGATGACTGCCATTTCTTAATTACATTCCGAACAGAGGATATTGACACCTGAAAATGTTTTGCTATCTTCTCATAGCCGTCTCCAGCTTTGTGAGCATCAACTATTTTCAGTTTCAGATTTCTAGACAACTGCTTAGAAGAACCCATGGTGCTGATTGTTGGGGCAAGGTCAGATCAGTCTGGGCATTTAAAACCTTTGAGATTCACATCACCTGGTCTTCCCAGATGATGATTGAGAACAATCCATGACACTGGCAGGTCTCAGCTGTGCAAAGGGGGCAGTGCATGCTATAAATTCTGCAGGGTACCCAAACTATTGCAGACGCCATCTTTTTGTTTTCTGTTATTTTGAAAGTGTAAATGATGGAAATAAAATCTAACTTTTGTTGACGTATTATAAGAATGTCAAATCTGTAATTTGATGCCTTTTGGAGATTTTTCAATCTTTCCTTGGCTTCTTTAATACAAATTTTTACATGGGGTGCCCAAACTTTTGATCCCCACTCTATATAGCAGTCAAATGTCAGTAAGATTGTCAGTCAGTCAAATGTGATAGTACTAATAATATGTGCATAGTCATTAGAGATGCATAATAATATGTAGGTATATCTCTATAAAAAAAACAATAATAAAAATAAATAAAGGTATTGTTGTAAAATGTAAAAGTATTGTTACCATATTCATGGCTGTGTTCTTAAAGGGGTACTCCGCTGCCCTGTGTCCGATGCTCCGCTTCCCAGCGTCCGGAAGTTTATTGTTCCGGACGCTGTGTGCGGGCTTCCGTGTTCAGGGCTGCCCCTCGTGACGTCACGCCGGCCCCCTTCGTGATGTCAAGCCCTCCCCCTCAGCGAAAGACTATGAGAAGGGGGGCACGATGGCCATCATGCCCCCTTCCCATAGACTTTCATTGAGGGGGCGGGCATAACATCATGAAGGGGGCGGGCGTGACGTCACGAGGGGCAGCCCTGAACACGGAAGCCCGCACACAGCGTCAGGAACAATAAACTTCCGGACGCTGGGGAGCGGAGCTTCCGACACAGGGCAGCGGAGTACCCCTTTAAGGAACCTTGTCTCAACCATTAAATGGTAAATTATATCCAGCAAGTACTAAAGTTAACCAATATCCTCCTGTTCCCAAGTTACAGAGCATGTATGGACATTTTAATGTGTACTGAAATTGGACGTTATAGTTAAATGCTTCAGAACTACATTCGGCCCAATGGCCATTTCGCTCCTCTCCCTAAGGGGACAGACGTTGAGGGCGACTTTCATTAAACAAGGGGATTTGAGGTGTCCCGGTACAGGACCTGTCCCTTCAGGAAGAGTCTCTTAGGTCCATAGGGCTCTCCTGCAGGGCTCCCCCCTTGTTGTCTTATATAAATGCAGTGTATATTCATTATGTGCATCTATTATTCATATGTATAAAGTTGTACAGTTTGTATAAAATGTATAGGACCTTCCTTGGTCATGTGATCTACTGTCATGTGATATACCCAGAGTTCCATGGGCACAGGAACCCCAGGCATTAGCAACCAATGGGCTTTAGTCCAGCCCCCTAGTATATAAGGTGCTGAAGTCTCTATTCTCTCTCTCTTATCTCTTGGACTTAAAAGGAAGCACAAAGTCCTGTATACTGCAAATTCATCTCATCTAGGCCAAAGCCTAAAGAAACACAACCACTTCTAAAACGTGAGTTACAATTCTTTCTACAAATCCAGTGACTACTCCTCAGCTAAGGAATATATTAGTAGCACAGTGACCTGCATAAATATCCTCAAAACTACAAGTCCCAGCAAGCCTGCAAGGTATCCTGTGTCCCGGTTGCCTCTGAAGGAACTGCATAATTGTAAAGACTGTTCCCTAAACATTTCAAGTAAAAGTTCCAGTTTATTCAGAATCCTTGCTGTGGACATTCCTTTATTACAAACCATTTCTGGATTGGTTGACGGCGGTTACCATACCGGAATAAACACATCCTGGCGTCACGAACACTAAGGGGTTAACAACATCTTGCCCCCAGGGTTTATACAACCAGACCCTGTTACATACTGCAACACCCCAGTCACCACATCTCAATGTAGTAGCAGGTAAACTCAGACTTACAAGTGGGTTGAGTTCAGTTCACATTGGGTGAGATATTAAAAAATTACTGTCATTTCTGTTCCAGCGATATTAATCACACCATTTTTTTTCTCCTCACATTTTTAAAGGTCTCTTGTGCTGCTTTTAAAATATTAACCCCTTAAGGACGCAGGGCGTATCCATATGCCCCCATTTCCGAGTCCTTAAGGACTCAGGGCATATAGGTATGCCCTGCGTTCTTCCAGCTCCTGCCGTTCGCTGGGCATGGACCGGGATGCCTGCTGATATCGTTCAGCAGGCATCCCGGCATATTGCCCAGGGGGGGTCCAGAGGTCCATTCAGATGTGCGATTTGTGGTTATTCCGTGTCAATTGGGTCTCTGGTGACCCGGTGACCCGGAAAAAAAGGGTGAATGGGGCTGTCCGAGACAGCCCCATTCCCCCTTACTCAGCAGGAGTGAGGTGGCATGGGTGACACCTCACGATCACGTGATTGATCGGTCGAAGCAGCAGCAGGATTGGGCCCGGCGGCAGGATACAGTGCGGCGGTCCCGGCGGCAGGATACAGCAGGAGGTGAGGCCTGTTCACCTCCTGATGTTGCTTAGCAACAACTCTCGGCATGCAAAGCCAAAGGGAATGCTGGGAGTTGTAGTTTTGCAACAGCTGGAGTTCCAACTACAATTCCCAGCATGCCCTTTGGTAGTCTGTGCATGCTTGGAGTTGTGGTAATGCAACAGCTGGAGGCACATTTTTTCTATGAAAAAGTGTGCATCTAGTTTTTCATAACTACACCTCCCAACATGCACAGACTACCAAAGGGTATGCTGGGAGTTGTAGCAATGTGCCTCCAGCTGTTGCAAAACTACAACTCTCAGCATGCCCTTCGGCTGTCAATGCATGCTGATTGTTGCAGTTTTGCAACAGCTGGAGACACATTGGTTGTGAAACATAGTTTGTTACCTACCTCAGTGTTTTGCAACCAGTGTGCCTCCAGCTGTTGCAAAAATACAACTCCCAGCATATATGGTCTGCCAGTGCATGCTGGGAGTTTTTCCAAATTTTCCATCGCAGCTCAAACTTACTGTAAATCTCCGCCCATGTGAATGTACCATAAAAACACTACACAACCAATGCCGTTACTGAGACATGGTTTAATGAATGGAATAACTGGGACATATCCATACCAGGGTACTCTTTATACAGAAGAGACAGAGAAGGCAAGAAAGGAGGAGGAGTGGCCCTGTATGTGAAAGATAGCATAAAATCTAACCTAATACAAGTTAGTGAGGAAACCACAGAGTCAGTTTGGGTTACGTTGCAGTTTGGTAACCATGCAGTAACTCGTGTAGGTGTGATATACAGACCACCTGGCCAAGTTAAAGAAGTAGATGATCTACTAGTTGAAAAAATATCTAAAATGACAATGAAAGGAGAAGTTATCATTATGGGAGACTTCAATCTTCCGGATATAAACTGGAAAACCAAAATAGCTAGTTCTGCCAGGAGTACAAATATTCTAAATTACCTACTGGGATTATTTCTACAACAAGTGGTTGAGGAGCCAACGCGGAAGGAGGCCATTTTGGATTTGGTTTTCACAAATGGGGATTTGGTATATGATGTTATTGTAGGCGAAAGCTCTGGATCTAGTGATCACCAGTCAGTGTGGTTTAATATAAGAACAGTGAAGGAGTCACACCACACAAAAACAAAAGTTTTAGATTTTAGAAAAACAGACTTTTCAAAAATGAGATTAGTCATAAATGAGTCCCTATCAGACTGGAACAAATTACATGGAGTTCAGGAGAAATGGGACTACTTAAAAGACGCTTTATTGAAGGCAACAGAAAATTGCACAAGACTTGTCAGTAAAAGCAGAAAAAGGAAGAGACCACTGTGGTACTCAGCAGAAGTGGCCAAAATCATAAAAAACTAAAAACTAGCATTTAGTAATTATAAAACAACCAGAGCAATGAAGATAGGCAGAAAGAGACCAAGCAAGTTATAAGAACTTCTAAAGCACAGGCAGAAGAAAAACTAGCTCAGTCTGTGAATAAAGGGGATAAGACATTCTTCAGATATATAAATGAAAAAAGGAAATCAAAAAAAGGAATAACTAAATTAAAAACAAAGGAAGGAAGGCATGTAGAAGAGAATAAGGGGCTAGCCGACTGCCTTAAGTGAAGACAAATAAATCACAGGGGCCTGATGGGATACACCCAAAATTATTAAAAGAGTTTAGTGGTGAGCTAGCAAAACCGTTAGCAGATTTATTTAACCAATCAATGGTAACAGGAGCCGTGGAAAGATTGGAAATTAGCAAATGTTGTGCCCATTCACAAGAAAGGTAGTAAGGAGGAATCAAGCAACTATAGGCCAGTAAGTCTGACATCAATAGTGGGGAAATTAATGGAAACCCTACTAAAGGATAAGATTGTGGAACATCTAAAATCCCATGGATTGCAAGATGAAAAACAACATGGGTTGACTTCAGGGAGATCATGTCAAACAAATCTTATAGATTTTTTTTGACTGGGTGACTAAACTAATAGATGGCGGAGGGGCAGTAGACATCACATATCTAAATTTTAGTAAGGTTTTTGACACTGTCCCACATAGAAGACTTATCAATAAACTACAGTCATAGAGCTTGGACTCCAATATTGTTGAGTGGATTAGGCAGTGGCTGAGTAACAGACAACAGAGGGTTGTAGTCAATGGAGAATATTCAGAGCAAGGTCTTGTCACCAGTGGGGACCTCAGGGATCTGTACTGGGACCAATATTGTTTAATATCTTCATTAGCGATATTACAGAAGGTCTCGATGGTAAGGTATGTCTTTTTGCTGATGACACAAAGATATGTAACAGGGTTGATGTTCCTGGAGGGATCCGCCAATTGGAAAAGGATTTAGGCAAACTAGAAGAATGGTCAGAACTCTGGCAACTGAAATTAAATGTGGATAAGTGCAAGATAATGCACCTGGGGCGTAAAAACCCTCAGGCAGAATATAGATTATTTTACACTGCCCTGACCTCAGTATCTGAGGAAATTGATTTAGGGGTAATTATTTCAGAAGACTTAAAGGTAGGAAGACAATGTAAAAGAGCAGCAGGAAACGCTAGCAGAATGCTTGGCTGTATAGGGAGAGGTATAAGCAGTAGAAAGAGAGAAGTGCTCATGCCGCTGTACAGAACACTGGTGAGACCTCAATTGGAGTATTGTGCGCAGTACTGGAGGCCGTATCTCCAGAAGGATATAGATACTCTAGAGAGAGTTCAGAGAAGAGCTACTAAACTAGTACATGGATTGCAGAATAAAACTTACAAGGAAAGGTTAACTCCTTAAGGACCAAGGGCGTACAGGTACGCCCTTGGTCCTGCTCTCCTGATATAACGTGGGGTTACACAGTAACCCCGCGTCATATCACGGCGGGCCCGGCGTCATAGTGAAGCCAGGACCCGCCTCTAATAGCGCGCAGCTAAAGTGGCCGGCTAGCTCAGTCGGGCTGTTCGGGTTAGCCGCGGCTAATCGCGGCATCCCGAACAGCTGACAGGACAGCGGGAGGGCCCCCACCTGCCTCCTCGCTGTCCGATCGCCGAATGACTGCTCAGTGCCTGAGATCCAGGCCTGAGCAGTCATGCGGCAGAATCGTTGATCACTGGTTTCTTATGAGAAACCAGTGATCAATGATGATCAGTTTGTGCAGTGTTATAGGTCCCCATGGGACCTATAACACTGCAAAAAAAAGTGAATAAAGATCATTTAACTCCTCCCCTATTAAAAGTTTGAATCACCCCCCTTTTCCAATAAAAAAAAAACACAGTGTAAATAAAAAAAATAAATAAACATATATGGTATCACTGCGTGCGGAAATGTCCGAATTATAAAAATATATCATTAATTAAACCGCTCGGTCAATGGCGTGCGCGGAAAAAAATAGTGCATTTTTGGTCACTTGTTATATCATTTAAAAATGAATAAAAAGCGATCAATAAGTCCTATCAATGCAAAAAAATGGTATCGTTAAAAACTTCAGATCACGGCGCAAAAAATTAGCCCTCATACTGCCCCACACGGAAAAATAAAAAAGTTATAGGGGTCAGAAGATGACAATTTTAAACGTATTAATTTTCCTGCATGTAGTTATGATTTTTTCCAGAAGTCCGACAAAATCAAACCTATATAAGTAGGGTATCATTTTAATCGTATGGACCTACAAAATAAAGATAAAAAATGTACTACGTAGAAACGGAAGCCCCCAAAAGTTACAAAACTGTGTTTTTTTTTTTCAATTTTGTCGCACAATGATTTTTTTTTTCGTTTCACCGTAGATTTTTGGGCAAAATGACTGATGTCATTACAAAGTAGAATTGGTGGCGCAAAAAATAAGCCATCATATGGATTTTTAGGTGCAAAATTGAAAGAGTTATGATTTTTTAAAGGCAAGGAGCAAAAAACGAAAATGCAAAAACGGAAAACCCCCCGGTCCTTAAGGGGTTAAAGGACCTTAACATGTATAGTTTGGAAGAAAGAAGAGACAGAGGGGATATGATAGAGACTTTTAACCCCTTAAGGACCGAGCCCTTTTTCACCTTAAGGACCAGAGCGTTTTTTGCAATTCTGACCACTGTCACTTTAAACATTAATAACTCTGGAATGCTTTTAGTTATCATTCTGATTCCGAGATTGTTTTTTCGTGACATATTCTACTTTAACTTAGTGGTAAAATTTTATGGTAACTTGCATCCTTTCTTGGTGAAAAATCACCAAATTTGATGAAAAAAATGAAAATTTTGCATTTTTCTAACTTTGAAGCTCTCTGCTTGTAAGGAAAATGGATATTCAAAATATATTTTTTTGGGGTTCACATATACAATATGTCTACTTTATGTTTGCATCATAAAATTTATGAGTTTTTACTTTTGGAAGACACCAGAGGGCTTCAAAGTTCAGCAGCAATTTTGACATTTTTCACAAAATTTTCAAACTCGCTATTTTTCATGGACCAGTTCACGTTTGAAGTGGATTTGAAGGGCCTTCATATTAGAAATGCCCCATAAAAGACCCCATTATAAAAACTACACCCCCCAAAGTATTCAAAATGACATTCAGTAAGTGTATTAACCCTTTAGGTGTTTCACAGGAATAGCAGCAAAGTGAAGGAGAAAATTCAAAATCTTCATTTTTTACACTCGCATTTTCTTGTAGACCCAATTTTTTAATTTTTACAAGGGGTAAAAGGACAAAATGTTTACTTGTATTTGTAGCCCAATTTCTCTTGAGTAAGGACATACCTCATATGTCTATGTTAATTGTTCAGCGGGCGCAGTAGAGGGCTCAGAAGGGAAGGAGCGTCAAATGGTTTTTGGGGGGCATGTCACCTTTAGGAAGCCCCTATGGTGCCAGAACAGCAAAAACACACACATGGCATACCATTTTGGAAACTAGACTCCTCAGGGAACGTAACAAGGGGTAAAGTGAACCTTAATACCCCACAGGTGTTTCACGACTTTAGCATATGTAAAAAAAATTATATTTTTTTTACCTAAAATGCTTGGTTTCCCAAAAATTTTACATTTTTAAAAAGTGTAATAGCAGAAAATACCCCCCAAAATTTGAAACCCAATTTCTCCCGATTCAGAAAACACCCCATATGGGGGTGAAAATTGCTCTGCTGGCGCACTACAGGTCTCAGAAGAGAAGGAGTCACATTTGGCTTTTTGAAAGCAAATTTTGCTCTGGGGGCATGTCGCATTTAGGAAGCCCCTATGGTGCCAGAACAGCAAAAAAAAAACACATGGCATACCATTTTGGAAACTAGACCCCTCGGGGAACGTAACAAGGGGTAATGTGAACCTTAATACCCTACAGGTGTTTCACGACTTTTGCATATGTAAATTTTTATTTTTATTTTTTACCTAATATGCTTGGTTTCCCAAAATGTTAACATTTTTAAAAAGGGTAATAGCAGGAAATACCCCCCAAAATTTGAAGCCCAATTTCTCCCGATTCAGAAAACACCCCATATGGGGGTGAAAATTGCTCTGCTGGCGCACTACAGGTCTCAGAAGAGAAGGAGTCACATTTGGCTTTTTGAAAGCAAATTTTGCTCTGGGGGCATGTCGCATTTAGGAAGCCCCTATGGTGCCAGAACAGCAAAAAAAAAACACATGGCATACCATTTTGGAAACTAGACCCCTCGGGGAACGTAACAAGGGGTAATGTGAACCTTAATACCCTACAGGTGTTTCATGACTTTTGCATATGTGAACATTTTTTTTTTTTTTTTACCTAAAATGCTTGGTTTCCCAAAATTTTTACATTTTTAAAAAGGGTAATAGCAGAAAACACCCCCCAAAATTTGAAGCCCAATTTCTCCCGATTCAGAAAACACCCCATATGGGGGTGAAAAGTGCTCTGCTGGCGCACTACAGGTCTCAGAAGAGAAGGAGTCACGTTTGGCTTTTTGAAAGCAAATTTTGCTCTGGGGGCATGCCGCATTTAGGAAGCCCCTATGGTGCCAGGACAGCAAAAAAAAAAACACATGGCATACCATTTTGGAAACTAGACCCCTCGGGGAACGTAACAAGGGGTTAAGTGAACCTTTATACCCCACAGGTGTTTTATGACTTTTGTATATGTAAAAAAAAAATTATTTTTTTTACCTAAAATGCTTGTTTTCCCAAAAATTTTACATTTTTAAAAAGGGTAATAGCAGAAAATACCCCCCATAATTTGTAACACAATTTCTCCCGAGTACGGCGATACCCCATATGTGACCCTAAACTGTTGCCTTGAAATACGACAGGGCTCCAAAGTGAGAGTGCCATGCGCATTTGAGGCCTAAATTAGGGATTGCATAGGGGTGGACATAGGGGTATTCTACGCCAGTGATTCCCAAACAGGGGGCCTCCAGCTGTTGTTAAACTCCCAGCATGCCTGGACAGTCAGTGGCTATCTGGCAATACTGGGAGTAGTTGTTTTGCAACAGCTGGAGGCTCCGTTCTGGAAACAGTGGCGTACCAGACGTTTTTCATTTTTATTGGGGAGGGGAGGGGGGCTGTGTAGGGGTATGTGTATATGTAGTGTTTTTTTACTTTTTATTTTATTTTGTGTTAGTGTAGTGTAGTGTTTTTAGGGTACAGTCACACGAGCGGGGGTTCACAGTAGTTTCTCGCTGGCAGTTTGAGCTGTGGCAGAAAATTTGACGCAGCTCAAACTTGCAGCCGGATACTTACTGTAATCCTCCGCCCATGTGAGTGTACCCTGTACATTCACATTGGGGGGGGGAACATCCAGCTGTTGCAAAACTACAACTCCCAGCATGGACGGTCTATCAGTGCATGCTGGGAGTTGTCGTTTTGCAACCGCTGGAGGCTCCGTTTTGGAAACAGTGACGTACCAGACGTTTTTCATTTTTATTGGGGAGGGGAGGGGGGCTGTGTAGGGGTATGTGTATATGTAGTGTTTTTTACTTTTTATTTTATTGTGTGTTAGTGTAGTGTAGTGTTTTTAGGGTACAGTCGCACGGGCGGGGGGTTCACAATAGTTTCTCGCTGGCAGTTTGAGCTGCGACAGAAAATTTGCCACAGCTCAAACTTGCAGCCGGATACTTACTGTAATCCTCCGCCCATGTGAGTGTACCTGTACATTCACATTGGGGGGGGAAACATCCAGCTGTTGCAAAACTACAACTCCCAGCATGTACGGTCTATCAGTGCATGCTGGGAGTTGTAGTTTTGCAACAGCTGGAGACACACAGGTTGTGAAACACCGAGTTTGGTAACAAACTCAGTGATTTGCAACCAGTGTGCCTTCAGCTGTTGCAAAAGCTACAACCCCCAGCATGTACGGACAGCGGAAGGGCATGCTGGGTCTTGTAGTTATGCAACAGCCGGAGGCATACTACATTGGCTGGGGATGCTGGGGATTGTAGTTATGCAACAGCTGGAGACACACTGGTTTACTACTTAACTCAGTGTGCCTTCAGCCGTTGCAAAACTACAACTCTCAGCAGTCACCGACAGCCAACGGGCATGCTGGGAGTTGTAGTTATGCAACCACCAGATGCACCACTACAACTCCCAGCATGCACTTTAGCTGATTGTGCAAGCTGGGAGTTGTAGTTACACAACAGCTGAAGGTACACTTTTCCATAGAAAGAATGTGCCTTCAGCTGTTGCAAAACTACAAGTCCCAGCATGCCCATAAGGGCATGCTGGGAGTTGTGGTGGTCTGCCTCCTGCTGTTGCATAACTACAGCTCCCAGCATGCCCTTGTTGCATGCTGGGAGCTGTTGCTAAGCAACAGCAGGAGGCTGTCACTCACCTCCAACGATCCAGCCGCACAGGTCAGTCCCTCGTCGTCTCCGCCGCCGCCGCTGCTCCTGGGGCCCCGATCCCAACAGGGACGCCGGGGATCGGGGTCCCCAGCACCGGGGGTCGTCTTCCCGCACCCGCTCACGTCCTCCGGAAGAGGGGCGGAGCGGGTTGCGGGAGTGACACCCGCAGCAGGCGCCCTGATTGGTCGGCCGGTAATCCGGCCGACGAATCAGGGCGATCGTGAGGTGGCACCAGTGCCACCTCACCCCTGCTGGCTCTGGCTGTTCGGGGCCGTCTCTGACGGCCTCGATCAGCCAGTAATTCCGGGTCATCGGGTCACTGGAGACCCGATTGACCCGGAATCTGCCGCAGATCGCTGGACTGAATTGTCCAGCGATCTGCGGCAATCGCCGACATGGGGGGACATAATGACCCCCCTGGGCGATATGCCGGGATCCCCTCCGGCTAGCGGTGGGGGCCGGAAATGCTCAGGGCGTATCCATACGCCCTCGGTCCTTAAGGACTTGGAAACGGGGGCATATGGATACGCCCTATGTCCTTAAGGGGTTAAATACATAAAGGGAATCAACAAGGAAAAGTAGGAGAGCATATTTTAAAGAAGAAAAACTACCACAAGAGGACATAGTTTTAAATTAGAGGGGCAAAGGTCTTTGCATTAATATCAGGAAGTATTACTTTACTGAAAGAGTAGTGGATACATGGAATAGCCTTCCTGCAGAAGTGGTCGCTGCAAATACAGTGAAGGAGTTTAAACATGCATGGGATAAGCATAAGGCTATCCTTCATATAAGATAGGGCCAGGGACTATTCATAGTATTCAGATTATTGGGCAGACTAGATGGGCCAAATGGTTCTTATCTGCCGACACATTCTATGTTTCTATGGTTCTACAAGAACATGCGAGTGTAAAAAATGAAGATTTTGAATTTTCTCCTTAACGTTGCTGCTATTCTTGTGAAACACCGAAAGGGTTAACACACTTTCTGAATGTCAGTTTGAATACTTTGGGGGGTGCAGTTTTTATAATGGGATCATATATGGGGTATATCTAATAAGAAGACCCCTCAAACGCACTTCAAAACTGAACTGGTCCCTGAAAAAATTTTGTGGAAAATTGGAAAATTGCTGCTGAACTTTGAAGCCCTCTGATGTCTTCCAAAAGCAAAAACATATCAACTTCATGATGCAAATATAAAGTAGACATATTGTATATGGGAATCAATATATCATTTATTTGCAATATCCATTTTCCTTAAAAGCAGAGAGTTTCAAAGTTAGAAAAATGCAAAATTTTCAACATTTTCATGAAATTTGGGGATTTTTCACCAAGAATGGATGCAAGTAACGATGAAAATTTACCACTGTGTTAAAGTTGAATATGTCGCGAATAAACAATCTCGGAATCAGAATAATCAGTAAAAGCATCCCAGAGTTATTAATGTATAAAGTGACAGTGGTCAGAATTGCAAAAAAGGGCTGAATCCTTAAATGGGTACTCTGCCCCTACACATCTTATCCCCTATCCAAAGGATAGGGTATAAGATGTCCGATCGCCGGGGTCCCTCTGCTGGGGACCCCCGGGATCGCCGCTGCGGCACCGCACTATTATTACTGCACAGAGCGAGTTCACTCTCTGCGTAATGACGGGTGATACAGGGGATGGAGCAGCGTGACGTCACAGCTCCGCCCCTTGTGACATCACGGCCCAATCCCTTAATGCAAGTCTGTGGCAGGGGGTGCCCATAGACTTGTATTGAGGGGGCGGGTCGTGACGTCACGAGGGGGCGGAGCCGTGACATCACGATGCTCCATCCCCTGTATCACCCGTCATTACGCGCAGAGCAAACACGCTCTGTGCAGTAACAATAGAGGTGTGGTGCAGCAGAGATCCTGGGGGTCCCCAGCAGTGGGACCCCGGCAATCTTCCATCTTATCCACTATCCTTTGGATAAGGGATAAGATGTCTAGGGGCAGAGTACCCCTTTTAGGTGAAAAAGGGCTCTGTCCTTAAGGGACTAAAATATGTGAGAGTTCTTTTTCGCAACCCTTTTTTTTTTGCGTCAAAATTGCTGAGTTTGGCACCAAATTTTGAATCATGGAAAATTCTGGCGGAGCATCTCATATAATATTCCATGATTACCAGTGCCCATATAAGCAATTACTATAGGAATACAACATGTCGTGGGGTTAAATGTGAGTGCAAGTGCAGTGACCATAAAACATTTATTTATTTATTTTTAGCAGTTTGGGGACGGGGGGGGGGGGGGTTAACTTTCGGTTTCCCCATCCTGCCCACCCACAATAGGTGGGTCAGAACGGGGAAACCGTCAGGGACCGTCACTGAAGTCCACTTACCCATCGGTGGCAGCAGCGGGCAGCGATCGGCGGCAGAAGAGGATGGCGGTACGGCTCCCTGGATCCTACGGAAGCTGGTGAGTTGCCTAGCAATATCTGGAGGGCCACAATTTGGAGATCACTGTGCAGTGGTCTCTAAACTGTAGCCCTCCAGATGTTGCAAAACTGCAAATCCCAGCGTGCCCAAACAGCTGTCTTGGCATGCTGGGAGTTGTAGTTGCGTACCTCCAACTGTTGCATAACTGTAGGGTGGGCCATTTATATGGATACACCTTAATAAAATGGGAATGGTTGGTGATATTAACTTCCTGTTTGTGGCGCATTAGTATATGTGAGGGGGGAAACTTTTCAAGATGGGTGGTGACCATGGCGGCCGTTTTGAAGTTGGCCATTTTGAATCCAACTTTAGTTTTTTTCAATAAGAAGAGGGTTATATGACACATCAAACTTATTGGGAATTTCACAAGAAAAACAATGATGTGCTTGGTTGTAACGTAACTTTATTCTTTCATGAGTTATTTACAAATTTCTGACCACTTACATAGTGTTCAATGTGCTGCCCATTGTGTTGGATTGTCAATGTAACCCTCTTCTCCCACTCTTCACACACTGATAGCAACACCGCAGGAGAAATGCTAGCACAGGCTTCCAGTATCCATATACACTGCTATATACTACTATATACACCGCAGGAGAAATGCTAGCACAGGCTTCCAGTATCCGTATACACTGCTATATACTACTATATACACCGCAGGAGAAATGCTAGCACAGGCTTCCAGTATCCGTATACACTGCTATATACTACTATATACACCGCAGGAGAAATGCTAGCACAGGCTTCCAGTATCCGTAGTTTCAGGTGCTGCACATCTCGTATCTTCACAGAATAGACAATTGCCTTAAGATGACCCCAAAGATAAAAGTCTAAGGGGGTCAGATCGGGAGACCTTGGGGGCCATTCAACTGGCCCACGACGACCAATCCACTTTCCAGGAAACTTTTCATCTAGGAATGCTCGGACCTGACACCCATAATGTGGTGGTGCACCATCTTGCTAGAAAAAACTCAGGGAACGTGCCAGCTTCAGTGCATAAAGAGGGAAACACATCATCATGTAGCAATTTCGCATATCCAGTGGCCTTGAGGTTTCCATTGATGAAGAATGGCCCCACTATCTTTGTACCCCATATACTACACCATACCATCAATTTTTGTGTTCCAACAGTCTTGGAGGGATCTATGCAATGTGGGTTAGTGTCAGACCAATAGCGGTGGTTTTGATTGTTAAAGGGGTACTCCACCCCTAGACATCTTATAGCGAGATGTCTGATCGCGGGGGTCCCGCCGCTGGGGACCCCCGCAATATAGCATGCGGCACCCACCTTTTTTCTGCTCGGGAAGCGCTGGAGGGTCTGAGTCCAGACCATGGGAACAGAAGTTTGTGATGTTATGACTCCTCCCTCATGTGACGTCACGCCCCGTCCCCTCAATGCAAGTCTATGGGAAGGGGCGTGACGGCCATCAGGCATCTTATCCCCTATCCTTTGTATAGGGGATAAGATGTCTAGGGGTGGAGTACCCCTTTAACTTCACCATTCACATAAAAGTTTGCCTCATCACTGAACAAATCTTCTGCGTAAACTGAGGGTCCTGTTCTAATATTTGTTTTGCCCATTCTGCAGCACCTGAAACTACGGATACTGGAAGCCTGTGCTAGCATTTCTCCTGCGGTGTTGCTATCAGTTTGTGAAGAGTGGGAGAAGAGGGTTGCATTGACAATCCAACACAATGGGCAGCACATTGAACACATTTTAGAAGTGGTCAGAAATTTCTAAATAACTCATGAACATTAAAACCAAGCAAATCATTGTTTTTCTTTTGAAATTCGCAAAAAGTTTGATGTGTCACATGACCCTCTTTCTATTGAAAAAACAAAAGTTGGATTCAAAATGGCCAACTTCAAAATTGCCGCCATGGTCACCACCCATCTTGAAAAGTTTCCCCCCTCACATATACTAATGCGCCACAAACAGGAAGTTAATATCACCAACCATTCCCATTTTATTAAGGTGTATCCATATAAATGGCCCACCCTCCCAGCATGCCCTTTGGCGATCAGTACATGCTGAGAGTTGTAGTTTTGCAACAGCTGGAGGCACAATGGTTGGAAAATACTGAGTTAGGTAACAGAACCTAACTGAAGGTTTTCCAACCAGTGTGCCTCCAGCTGTTGCAAAAGTTCAACTCCCAGCAGGCACGGTCTGTACAGGGTACATTCACACGGGCGAGTTTACAGTGAGTTTTCCGCTTCAATAAAGAAAAATGAAAAATGTATCGTATGGCAGTGTTTCCAAAACGGAGCCTCCACCTTGTCACGATTCGGCTTCCAGATAGTGGATCCTCTGTGCCAGAGAGGGATTGGCGTGGACCGTGCTAGTGGACCGGTTCTAAGCCACTACTGGTTTTCACCAGAGCCCGCCGCAAAGCGGGATGGTCTTGCTGCGGCGGTAGTGACCAGGTCGTATCCACTAGCAACGGCTCAACCTCTCTGGCTGCTGAAGATAGGCGCGGTACAAGGGAGTAGGCAGAAGCAAGGTCAGACGTAGCAGAAGGTCGGGGGCAGGCGGCAAGGTTCGTAGTCAGGATGGGTAGCAGAAGTTCAGGTACACAGGCTTTGGACACACTAAACGCTTTCACTGGCACAAGGCAACAAGATCCGGCAAGGGAGTGCAAGGGAGGAGACTAGATATAGGCAGGGAACAGGTGGGAACCAATTAAGCTAATTGGGCCAGGCACCAATCATTGGTGCACTGGCCCTTTAAGTCTCAGAGAGCTGGCGCGCGCGCGCCCTAGAGAGCGGAGCCGCGCGCGCCAGCACATGACAGCAGGGAACCGGGACGGGTAAGTGACCTGGGATGCGATTCGCGAGCGGGCGCGTCCCGCTGTGCGAATCGCATCCCCAACGGCCAAGACAGTGCAGCGCTCCCGGTCAGCGGGACTGACCGGGGCGCTGCAGGGAGAAAGACGCCGTGAGCGCTCCGGGGAGGAGCGGGGACCCGGAGCGCTAGGCGTAACAGTACCCCCCCCCTTAGGTCTCCCCTTCTCTTTGTCCGGTAACTGCCTCCCCTGGGATGAGGACACCTGGAAAGAATGGAGGGTTTCCTCAACGGCGGGCAGTACAGCAGGAGTGGGAATGGGGAGGGAGGGCAGAGGGCGAGGCCTGGCACGGGGCAGTGTGACACCAGGACGGGGGCCATGGGGAGGCACAGAGGCTTGCCTGATGGGACTGGGAGGGGGGGAGAGGCACTTCCTGTGGCAGGCAGAGTCCCAGTTCCTGATCTCCCCGGTGGTCCAATCAATGGTGGGGGAATGAAGCCGGAGCCAAGGCAGACCGAGGAGGACCTCAGAGGTACAGTTGGGGAGAATGAAGAACTCAATCCTTTCGTGGTGGGGTCCGATAGACATCAGGAGGGGTTCTGTGCGGTAACGCACGGTGCAGTCCAATCTGGCTCCGTTGACCGCGGAAATGTAGAGCGGTTTGACGAGACGGGTCACCGGGATGCTGAATCTATTAACAAAGGACTCCAACATAAAATTCCCGGAGGCACCAGAGTCCAAGCAGGCCACGGCTGAGATGGAGGAGTTGGCTGTAGGGGAAATCCGCACGGGCACCGTGAGACGTGGAGAAGAAGACTTAGAAGCAAAAGATGCCACACCCACGTGAGCTGGGTGCGTGCGTGCGTTTCCCAGGCGTGGAGGACGGATAGGGCAATCCACCAAGAAATGCTCAGTACTGGCACAATACAGACAGAGATTTTCTTCTCTACGGCGATTCCTCTCTTCCTGGGTCAGGCGAGACCGATCCACTTGCATGGCCTCCTCGGCGGGAGGCCCAGGCGAAGACTGCAAAGGATGCTGTGGGAGAGGAGCCCAGAGATCTAAGTCTTTTTCCTGGCGGAGCTCTTGGTGTCGTTCAGAAAAACGCATGTCAATGCGGGTAGCCAAATGGATGAGTTCTTGGAGGTTGGCAGGAATCTCTCGTGCGGCCAGCACATCCTTGATGCGACTGGATAGGCCTTTTTTAAAGGTCGCGCAGAGAGCCTCATTATTCCAGGATAGTTCAGAAGCAAAAGTACGGAATTGTATGGCGTACTCGCCAACGGAAGAATTACCCTGGACCAGGTTCAGCAAGGCAGTCTCAGCAGAAGAGGCTCGGGCAGGTTCCTCAAAAACACTTCGGACTTCAGCAAAGAAGGACTGGACTGTGGCTGTGGCAGGATCATTGCGGTCCCAGAGCGGTGTGGCCCAAGACAAGGCCTTTCCTGAAAGAAGACTTACTACGAACGCCACCTTAGACCGTTCTGTAGGAAACAAGTCTGACAACATCTCCATATGCAGGGAACACTGAGACAAAAATCCACGGCAGAGTCTGGAGTCCCCATCAAATTTGTCCGGCAGGGACAAGCGGAGGTTAGGAGCGGCCACTCGCTGCGGAGGAGGTGCAGAAGCTGGCGGAGGAGATGGTTGCTGCTGTAGCAGAGGCAGAATTTGCTGTAACATGGCGGTCAACTGCGACAGCTGCTGTCCTTGTTGGGCAATCTGCTGCGATTGCTGAGCGACCACCGTGGGAAGATCAGCGAGACTTGGCAGCGGCACCTCAGCGGGATCCATGGCCGGATCTACTGTCACGATTCGGCTTCCAGATAGTGGATCCTCTGTGCCAGAGAGGGATTGGCGTGGACCGTGCTAGTGGACCGGTTCTAAGCCACTACTGGTTTTCACCAGAGCCCGCCGCAAAGCGGGATGGTCTTGCTGCGGCGGTAGTGACCAGGTCGTATCCACTAGCAACGGCTCAACCTCTCTGGCTGCTGAAGATAGGCGCGGTACAAGGGAGTAGGCAGAAGCAAGGTCAGACGTAGCAGAAGGTCGGGGGCAGGCGGCAAGGTTCGTAGTCAGGATGGGTAGCAGAAGTTCAGGTACACAGGCTTTGGACACACTAAACGCTTTCACTGGCACAAGGCAACAAGATCCGGCAAGGGAGTGCAAGGGAGGAGACTAGATATAGGCAGGGAACAGGTGGGAACCAATTAAGCTAATTGGGCCAGGCACCAATCATTGGTGCACTGGCCCTTTAAGTCTCAGAGAGCTGGCGCGCGCGCGCCCTAGAGAGCGGAGCCGCGCGCGCCAGCACATGACAGCAGGGAACCGGGACGGGTAAGTGACCTGGGATGCGATTCGCGAGCGGGCGCGTCCCGCTGTGCGAATCGCATCCCCAACGGCCAAGACAGTGCAGCGCTCCCGGTCAGCGGGACTGACCGGGGCGCTGCAGGGAGAAAGACGCCGTGAGCGCTCCGGGGAGGAGCGGGGACCCGGAGCGCTAGGCGTAACACACCTGTTGCAAAGCAATGACTCCCAGCATTTCCAGACAGCCAAAGACTGTCCAGGCATGCTGGGAGTTTAGCAACAGCTGGAGGCACCCTGTTTGGGAATCACTGGCGTAGAATACCCCTATGTCCACCCCTATGCAATCAATAATTTAGTCCTCAAATGCACATGGCGCTCTCTGACTTTGGAGCCCTGTCGTATTTCAAGGAAACAGTTTAGGGACACATATGGGGTATTTCCGTACTTGGGAGAAATTGCAATACAAATTTTGGGGGGCTTTTTCTCCTTTTACCCCTTATGAAAAGGAAAAGTTGGGGGCTACACCAGCCTGTTAGTGTAAAAAAATTACAATTTTTACACTAACATGCTGATGTTTCCCCATACTTTTTATTTTCACAAGCGGTAAAAGGAAAAGCACGGAAATACCCCATATGTGGGTGTAAAATGCTCTCAGACGCACAACAAGGCTCAGGAGTGAGAGCCCATTTGAGGCCTAAATTGGTGATTTGCACAGGGGTGGCTGATTTTACAGTGGTTTTGACATAAACGCAAAACAATAAATACCCACATGTGACCCCATTTTGGAAACTACAACCCGCACAGAACATAAGGGGTATAGTGAGCCTTAACACTAAAGAATTTTCATTAAAGTTGGATGGGAAAATGAAAAAAACAAAAAAAAATTCACTAAAATGCTGGCATTACCCTAAATTTTTCATTTTCACAAGGGAAAATAGGAAAAAAAGCCCCCCAAAATTTGTTCTTCTGATTAAGAACATACCCCATATGTGGATGTGAAGTGCTCTGCGGGTGCACTACAATGCTGAGAAGAGAAGGAGTGCCATAGGGCTTTTGAAGATAAATTTTGTCCGGAATTGAAGGCCACGTGTGTTTACAAAGCCCCCATAGTACCAGAACAATGGACCCCCTCCCCCACATGTAATCCCATTTTGGACACTACACCCCTCATGTAATGTAATAAGGGGGTACAGTGAGCATTTACACCCCACAGGTGTCTGACAGAATTTTGGAACAGTGGCCCTTGAAAATGAAAAATGCATTTTTTCATTTGCACAGCTCACTGTTCCAAAGACCTGTCAAACGCCAGTGGGGTGTAAATGTTCACTGCACCCCTTATTAAATTCTGTGAGGGGTGTAGTTTCCAAAATCGGTTCACATGTGGGGGGTCCACTGTTCTGGCACCACGGGGGGCTTTGTAAACGCACATGGTCCCTGACTCCCATTCCAAACAAATTCTCTCTCCAAAAGCTCAATGGCGCTCCTCCTCTTCTGAGCATTGTAGTGCGCCATCTCCAGAGATCTTGAGACCAGAGAAGTAGATTGTCGATATTACTGATCAGTATTAAAAATCAAAAGATAGCTATTAACAGTTATAATTTAATAATGGGAATAAGTATCTCCTCCAATAAAAAAATTAATTCCCCCTCTTCCCATTTTACAAATAAAAATTTGTAAAAAAAATAAAATAAATCAACATATTTGGCATAACAATGTCCAGAAAAGTCAGAATTATTAAAATATAGTGTTAATGATTCCATATGGTGAAGGGCATAAAACGTAAAAATAAAAAAAGTCCAATGCTGAATTGTGATCACATCCCAGAAAAAAATAAAAAAAAAAAAAGTCATCAAAAATCACATGTACGCAAATGTGGTACCGATAAAAACAACAAATCACAGATTAAGTGCCAATACAAGCATAACCATATGAATAAAACATGTCCAGGGGTTAAATGTGAGTGCAGGTGCAGTGAACATGAAAAATTCAGGACAACAGGTTTTCATTTTTGCGCTTAAGTTTTTTCCTCCTCACCTTCTTAAAATCATAACACAGACTCCTATGGGGCTGTTTTTTTGCGCCACATATTGTACTTTGTAATGACATCAATCATTTCACCACAAAATCTACAGCAAAACGAGAAAAAAAATATTAGTGGGGCAAAATTGGAAAAAAAACAAACACCATTTAGAATTTTTTTTTAGGGGCTTCCGATTCTACACAGTGCACTTTTCGGTAAAAATGACACCTTGTTCTTTAGATCCATACAATTAAATTGATATCCAGCTCATTAAGGTTTGATTTTGTTTAACATTAAAAGTTATAACTTTTTGCACCAAAATTAGTACGTTTAAAATTGTCCTCTTCTGACCTCTATGACTTTTTCCTTATGCAGGGATGTATACGGAAAAAAATTAGCCCTCGTACAATTTAAAACGTACTTACAATGTTCAAAAAGTTTGATTTTTTTTTTTAAACAGTACAAAAAGAGTAAAGCGTGTACCCAAACATTGACCCACAGTATAAAAAGAACATGTCGGTGTTATCATACACTTCACTGTGTAAAAATAAAAACTATCAAAAGTTGCAAAATTGCCGTTTACTTCTCAATTTCCTGCCGCAAATAATATATATACATTTTTATAGTACCATATATTTTATGTTAAAATTAAAGGTTTCATTACAAAGTACAGTTGGTCGCAAAAGAAACAAACCCTCATATGGGTCTTTAGGTTGAACATTTTAAGATTTATGGCTCTTAGAAGGGGAGGAGGAAAAATTTTAAACATAAAAATGAAAATTTCCTGTGTCCTCAAGACCAAAAAGGGCTGTGACCCTGAAGGGGTTAAAGCTGTAATCGTCAAATCCTTTGTAAACCCCCAGTATATAACTGTACATAGTGTAAGTAAAGTACAGTACAGCCATTACAATGGATACACATACACGTGATGTCATCTGCTGTGACATCACACATCAAAGAGACTTTCTCCAGGGTAGAATCCAATCCCTAACACTTATTTCCTCGGTTCGGCGGGTGAACACGTTCTCCTTCTAGACCTGCGCTTATTTTGCAAATTGAAGAGAATTTTGTCTATTTAGGCAAAAGGATCCTGTAGGGACGGCGACCATGAAGCTAAGAGGTAGGAATAATGAAAGCTTCCAAAATTTCAGTTTATAAATGGATTTAACATGAATGTATTAGTGTAAAGTTAATATAGTAGAGTTCTGAATGCTTGGAGCGGGCGGTGCGGGTCGTGACATCACGGCCACGCCCCCTCAATGTAAGTCTATGGGAGGGGGTGTGGCATGATGTCACGAGGGGCGTGGCTGTGACGTTACGACCCTGTCACCCAGTGTTCTGAACAAAGGCTAGGTGCTGCACAGAGATCACTGGGGTCCCAGCTGCGGGACCCCGGCGATCAGACATCTTATCCCCTATCCTTTACATAGGGGATAAGATGTCTAGGGGCAGAGTACCCCTTTAAGTTTCTTACAGCAATTGGGTAAAGGTTTACTCCTGTGAGATAAATGATTTTGTGTGAACACACACACAGACATATATATATATATATATATATATATATATATATACATAAATACATGAATGAATATAGGTCTAATATATTGTATCCTGTCGCTATTTTGCAGATATCCCAGTTCTCTCGGTGCCTGTCGTGTGTCTCATACATTACGTGACGAGTTTCCTTTGGCGGTATACTAACCTATATCATTATAAGGTCACTCCACCATATTATGAGATCCATAAAATACCTGGGAAGAAGATTAAGCACCGTGGTCAGCGAGCAGATGTGGCTATTGACATGGCTTTAGGTGACAATTCAGACCCACATGAATCCAGGCACAGCGATCATGTGACAGTCACCATGGAGGATAACCAGATGGATTTACCAACAACCTCTGAAGATGCCTCGGAGCCCAAAGTGTCTTGGCTGCAGCGGACTTGGCAATATGCTAAAAGCAAACTGAAGTGGCCCAATTATGTATCCAATGTTTGGGTTGGAGCATGGGCCATGGCCAAATGGACAGTAACCGGCATGATGACCACATTCAAGATGCCATTTTACTTCCTACATACACAGCTAAGAAGTATTACAGCAAAGGCCATTGACGATCAATGTGAACCAGTTTAACAAGATGCTGATTGGGTCACACAAGGTCTGCATATGGTTAGGGGTGGGGGTGGGGAGGAGCCCGAAATGCAGCCACCTCCACGTGGTGGGCTCTGGGTCACTTGATACATTAACAAGTGAGCGAGGAGCTGCATAATTCAAGGCACATTTCCCATATTGGACATACAGCTTGTAATGGAGACAGAAGATATTGTCCACATGGATTTTGCACATAAGTGGGAAAACAAGCCCCCCTATTGGATGATTAAGGAATCAGAGATATGTAGAAGGGGAGAGGTGGATTCCCAGGAATGGAGGATGACAATATATCTCTAGCAGAATATCTCTGGATAAGTGGATATGGTAGAAACAATATCATTATTTTAATTACTATTATTATTAACCCCTTAACTCTTTGCGGACCCAGGGCGTATGGATACACCCTGGGTTTTTGATCGTTAAGTACCCAGGGCGTATACATACGCCCATGGGAATTCAAGTCCCCGCCGCGCACCGGTTGGGGACTGAACCGGGATGCCTGCTGAAATCATTCAGCAGGCATCCCATGCAACATGTCGCCAATTCTGGGTCATACGGGTCTATGGTGACCCGGAATATAAGGGGGATATCGGTTGTCCGAGACACCCACGATCCCCCTGAAGGAATAGGAGTGAGGTGGCAGGGGTGCCACCCCTCCTATCCCTACTATTGGTCATCAAGAAGCGACAACCAATAGCAAATCGGGGGCGGGGGGTTAACTTTTGGTTTCCCTGTTCTGCCCACCCACAGTAGGCTGGGCAGAATGGGGAAACTGACAGGGACTGCCGCCGAAGTTTAATTACTCATGGGCGGCGGTAGCAGGCGGCAATCGATGGGGGTGATCGGCGGCAGAAGAGGAGAAAGGCGATGCGGCTCCTTGGATCCTACGGAAGCTGGTGAGTTGCCTGGCAACATCTGGAGGTCTACAGTCTGAGACCACTATACAGTGGTCTCTAAACTGGAGCCCTCCAGATGTTGCAAAACTACAACTCCTAGCATGCCTACACAGCAGTTTGCTGTCTGGGCATGCTGGGATATGTAGTTTTGCAACATCTGGAGGGCCTCAGTTTGGAGATCACTGTACAGCGATCTCTTAAACTGTGACCCTCCAGCTGTTGCAAAACTACAAATCCCAGCATGCCCTTTGGTGATCAGTACATGCTGGGAATCGTAGTTTTGCAAAAGCTGGAGGCACACTGTTTGGAAAGTACTGAGTCAGGTCACAGAACCTAACTGAAGGTTTTCCAACCAGTGTGCCTCCAGCTATTGCTAAAGTACATCTCCCAGCATGCATGGTCTGTCAGTGCATGCTGGGAGTTGTAGTTTTGAAACAGCTGGAGGTTTGCCTCCCCATGTGAATGTACAGGGTACATTCACATGGGCGGGTTTACAGTGAATTTTCTGCTTCAAGTTTGAGCTGCGGCAAATTTTTCGCCACAGCCCAAACTCCTAGTGGGAAACTCAACGAAAACCTCCGCCAGTGCGAATGTACCCCAAAAACACTACACTACATAATAAAGGGTAAAACACTACATATACACCCCTTACACTGTCCCCCTCCCTCCCAATAAAAATGAGACACTTATCGTATGGCCGTGTTTCCAAAACAGAGCCTCCAGCTGCTGCAAAACAACAACTCCCAGCATTTCCGGACAGCCACTGACTGTCCAGGCATGTTGGGAGTTTAGCAACAGCTGGAGGCACCCTGTTTGGAATCACTGGCGTGGGGGTCTTTTTCTCCTTTTACCCCTTATGAATAGGAAAAGTTGGGGGTTACACTAGCCTGTTAGTGTAAAAAAAAAAAAAAAATGTTTACACGAACCTGCTGGTGTTGCCCCCTACTTTTTATTTTCACAAGCAGTAAAAGGAAAAAAAGACCCCCAAAATTTGTAACGCAATTTCTCCTGAGCACGGAAATACCCCATATGTGGCCGTAAAATTTTCTGCGGACGCACAGCAGGGCTCAGGAGTGAGAGCGCACTATGTACATTTGAGGTCTAATTTGGTGATTTGCACAGGGGTGGCTGATTTTACAGCGGCTCATTTTGGAAACTACACCCCTCACGGAACGTAACAAAGGGTACAGTGAGCCTTAACACCCCACAGGTGTTTGAAAATTTTTCATTAAATTTGGATGGGAAAATGAGAAAAAAAAACTAAACATAATATGCTGGTGTTAACCTAAATTTTTCATTTTCACAAGGGAAAATATGAAAAAGCCCCCCAAAATTTGTAACCCCATTTCTTCTGAGTAAGAACATACCCCATATGTGGATGTAAAGTGCTCTGCGGGTGAACTACAATGCTCAGAAGAGAAGGAGCACCATTGGGCTTTTTAAAGATAAATTTTGTCCGGAATTGAAGGCCACATGTGTTTACAAAGCCCCCATAGAGCCAGAACAATGGACCCCTCCCACATGTGACCCTATTTTGGAAACTACACCCCTCACATAATGTAATAAGGGGTACAGTGAGCATTTACGCCCCACAGGTGTCTGACAGATTTTTGGAACAGTGGTCCTTGAAAATGAAAATTGTAATTTTTCATTTGCACAGCTTACAGTTCCAACGCCAGTGGGGTGTAAATACTGGGTCTTCAATTTTCTCCTTAAACTTACAGCTATTCCTGTGAAACACCTAAAGGGTTAACAAACATTCTGAATATAATTTTGTACACTTTGATGGGTGCAGTTTTTATAATGGGGTAATTTATGGGGTATTTCTAATATGAAGACCCCTCAAATCCACTTCAAATCTGAACTGGTCCCTGAAAAATTCAGATTTTGAAAATTTTGAGAAAAATTTGAAAATTGCTGCTGAACTTTGAAGCCCACTGATGTCTTCCAAAAGTTAAAAAAAAACATGTCAACTTTATGATGCAAACATGAAGAGATTGTATATGTGAATCAACATATAATTTATTTGGTATGTCTATTTTCCTCACAAGCAGAGAGCTTCAAGGTTAAAAAAAAAAGCAACATTTTCAAATTTTGGAATTTTTTACCAAGAAATGATGTAAGTATCGACGAAAACTTACCACTATGATAAAGTAGAATATGTCACGAAAAAACTATCTCGGAATCAACTTCATAAGTAAAAGCATCCCAGAGTTAGTAATGCTTAAAGTGACAGTGGTCAGATGTGCAAAAAATGCTCTGGTCCCATCCACCGTCCTCAGAAATTAAAAAAGTATTAAAAACATACTATGCCGCACCATGAATATCCGTACTCTGGGGACTTTTTTGCTCAGTTTTGAGCCCACATTTTGTGACGTTGGCAGACCAGAGAAGTAGATTGTCGATATTACCGATCAGTATTAATTGATCGTCCTAATCAGCGAGTACTTGCCGCGTTAGATGAGCCGGCTCGTCCTGAAGCTAAACTGTCACAGCATGTAAACATGGAAACATGCTGTGACATTGAAGTGACTTCAGCTTTCATAGACAGCTGATCATCACAGACATCGTCCGCGGGTCTCCCCATGGCTGGCCTGGCCCCCTGATTGTTGTGATTGGTCAATCAATCCAGATTGACCAATCACAGCAGAGGCAGTTGAAAAAAACTGCCTTTCACAGCTCCGATCTCCTCAGTGTAGGGAGATCTGTGAGGAGATTGGAGCTGTGTGAGCTCTGTGTGAAATAAAACATCAAACAGACCCCTATAACCCCCCCATACCCATCCTAGTGCTCCTGTCTAGGGGACATCAGCTGTCTTGGATATCTGATTGTCACCATGCAGTGATTTCTGTAAACTGTGAGCCTCCTTATGTTGCTAAACTACAACTCCCAGCATGCCCAGACAGCTGTTGGCTGTCAGGGCATGCTGGGATTTGTAGTTTTGCAACATCTGGAGGGCCACACTTTGGAGATCACTGTGCAATGATCTCTAAACTGAGGCCCTCCAGATGTTGCAAAACTACAACTCCCAGCATGCACGAACAGCAAACTGCTGACTTGTCATGCTGGAAGTTATAGTTGCGTGTGTGGTAAGTCTCAGGGGTAGGGGTAGTACAGTCAGAGATTTGCTTTGGTATATCAGGGGTTAATGTTAACCCTATAGTTGGTGACGCCAGGCTGAGGGCTTGTATGTTGAGATGACTCTCCGGCCTATCGCCGCCCTTCCCAGTAACGATAGGTGCATAAGAATAAAGACTGAAGGTCCACAGAGTCCTAGGGACTCTGGCTATGGGGACCTAAAAACAGGTACCGTATAGGATGCGGTACCGGGACACCACACGCAGTGGCGTCTCCAGCTTTCAAATTTTGGGGGGGCACACTGGGGGCCAGGACAAAAGTAGGGGGGGCAATTATAACAACACCACATTTATACATTGCACGTGCAAATTATATCCAAGCCAAGGGCAGCATCGGGGGACCATGAAGATCTCATTGACTTTAAAGGCAGCTTCAGCAGGTGTCTACGTGGAGAAGAAGTGACATGTCACTTATTTTTTGGCCAGTTCCCTGTCAAACATTAACATAAGTAATATATGTGTAGATAGAAGCGTGCTGGCACTACCTGTATTGTGTGGTTCACAAAAAATACGTTGGTTCTATAATCCGGACTCTAAAGTATCAGACAGCACAGGCTTGTAATATGGTGGTGCTCACGTAATATAGGTAAAGACAGTTCATCCAATCACAATGATGTAGAAAAATTACAGGCAGCTCACCAATCTTTTGCAAGACTTCATGCTTAAGGGTGCATTCCCACGTGGTGTATTTTGCTGCGTATTTGCTGCGTATTTGGTGCTGCGTATTTTCCTACCCATTGACTTCAACAGGGAAAATAAAATACGCAGCAGCAAATACGCCGTGTGGGAACGTACCCTTAATTCCAGGGTGTGCAGGCAAAGCGGCTCCATGACGCACCGGTGAGCTAGACGCTAGTGCGAACAATGACCTGTATACTGAGACTAATATTACAAATAATATCAGTATACAAGGAGGAATATTATCACCATACATATTATCATCATACTGTAACTGACCAAATCCTGTATACTGAGACCAATATTACCAATAATACCAGCATACAGGGAGGAAATATTGTCATCATACATATTATGGTCATACTGTTACTGACACCAATATTACTGATAATACCAGTACAAAAAAATAAAAATGGTCAGCACCTCCAGACAAAAGGTGCTTACTGTTAGTTGTGAGCGTTACTAGCAAGAAACAAATGATACTGCCACACCATGACCACGACTACCATTGTGACTGACTAATGACCGACTAACACCAATTGACACTGTATAAAATTCATTTTACAAATACCAATACTCCCACATACACTGGCCTTATAGTGGTAGATACCAGCTGTACACATCACAGTGTGTATTATCCCTGTACTGTGACATCACTGTGTATATCATCCCTGTACTGTGACATCACTGTGTGTATTATCCCTGTACTGTGACATCACAGTGTGTATTATCCCTGTACTGTGACATCACTGTGTATTATCCCTGTACTGTGACATCACTGTGTATTATCCATGTGCTGTGACATCACTGTGTGTATTATCCCTGTACTGTGACATCACTGTGTATTATCCCTGTACTGTGACATCACTGTGTGTATTATCCCTGTACTGTGACATCACAGTGTGTATTATCCCTGTACTGTGACATCACTGTGTATTATCCATGTGCTGTGACATCACTGTGTATATTATCCCTGTACTATGACATCACTGTGTATTATCCCTGTACTGTGACATCACTGTATGTATTATCCCTGTACTGTGACATCACTGTGTATTATCCCTGTACTGTGACATCACTGTATGTATTATCCCTGTACTGTGACATCACTGTGTGTATTATCTAGGGATTGACCGATATCGTTTTTTTAGGGCCGATACCGATAATCGGTGCAGGTTAGGGCCGATAGCCGATAACTTATACCGATATTCCGGTATAAGTTATCGGCTATTTAACCCCCTGCGACATTGCTGCAGATCATTGATTTAAAGCGGGCGCTTTAAATCAATGATCTGTAGTGGCTTTTGCGGGGCCGCTGCCATAGGCCGCCGCCACAACCCGCTTCTCTCCCCCTACCTGTCAGGGTGGTCCGGGCCATCCATCCTTCCTTCCTGTAGTGTCCGGGGGCGTTCCGGGTGAAGAGTGAACCGGTCCGGGCTGTCCTTCTCCGGCGGTCATCTTCTCCACTCCGGGCAGGCTCCGGCCTAGTACGCTGCATAGACGCCGCTGCGCAGTGACGCCCGTGTGCAGCGACACACCTGACGTCACGGCGTAGCTGCGTCTATGCAGTGTACTAGGCCGGAGCCTGCCCGGAGTGGAGAAGATGACCGCCGGAGAAGAAGGACAGCCCGGACCGGTTCACTCTTCACCCGGAATGCCCCCGGACACTACAGGAAGGAAGGATGGATGGCCCGGACCACCCCCATTACGGGTAAGTTTAATTTTTTTATTGACTCAGAGGGTGGGGGAGGGGCCCGACCGGTATAGCGGTATGGGCAAAAATCCATACCGGTATACCGCCCAGCATCACGGTGGGGGGGTGCGACGCGGTGGGTCGGGGGTGCGGTGCGGCGGGTCGAGGGGGTGGCAGTCGCGGTGCGGGGGGCGGGGAATTATCGGCTTATCGGCAAGATAATTGCCGATACCGATAATGCCCAAAATCGTGATTATCGGCCGATAATATCGGCCATACCGATAATCGGTCGATCCCTAGTATTATCCCTGTACTGTGACATCACTGTGTGTATTATCCCTGTACTGTGACATCACTGTGTGTATTATCCCTGTACTGTGACATCACTGTGTGTATTATCCCTGTACTGTGATATCACTGTGTATTATCCCTGTACTGTGACATCACTGTGTATTATCCCTGTACTGTGACATCACTGTGTGTATTATCCCTGTGCTGTGACATCAATGTGTGTATTATCCCTGTACTGTGATATCACTGTGTATTATCCCTGTACTGTGACATCACTGTGTGTATTATCCCTGTACTGTGACATCACTGTGTGTATTATCCCTGTACTGTGACATCACTGTGTGTATTATCCCTGTACTGTGACATCACTGTGTGTATTATCCCTGTACTGTGACATCACTGTGTGTATTATCCCTGTACTGTGACATCACTGTGTGCATTATCCCTGTACTGTGACATCACTGTGTGTATTATCCCTGTACTATGACATCACTTTGTGTATTATCCCTGTACTGTGACATCACTGTGTGTATTATCCCTGTACTGTGACATCACTGTGTGTATTTTTCCTGTACTGTGACATCACTGTGTGTATTATCCCTGTACTGTGATATCACTGTGTACTATCCCTGTACTGTGACATCACTGTGTGTATTATCCCTGTACTGTGACATCACTGTGTGTATTATCCCTGTACTGTGACATCACTGTGTATATTATCTCTGTACTGTGACATCACTGTGTGTATTATCCCTGTACTGTGACATCACTGTGTGTATTATCCCTGTACTGTGACATCACTGTGTGTATTATCTCTGAACTATAACATCACTGTGTGTTATCTCTATACTGCAACATCACTGTTGATACTTACACTGCACTGTGACATCACTGTATTTATTAAGCCTGTATACCCTAATGTCACTGTACATATTTACCTTGCACTGCGAGTGACAATACAGGGTAAATATGCACAGTGACATCACAGTTCAGAGTTAATATATACAGTGACATCACAGTTTAGAGTTAATATAAACAGTAATGTCTCTGTACAGGGACAATAAACAGTTTTGCCACTACAGGGTTAATAAACGCAGTGTTGTCACAGTAGAGGGTAACTATACAGTGATGTCATTGTACCGGGAAAATATACACAGTGAAGTCAGCGTTCAAGAATAATAAACTGTGATGTCACTACAGGGTTGTTATACACAGTGACATCAAATTACAGGATGAAGCACAGTGATGTCACAGTTTATTATGAAGCACGGTGATGTCACAGTTTATTATGAAGCACGGTGATGTCACAGTTTATTATGAAGCACGGTGATGTCACAGTTTATTATGAAGCACGGTGATGTCACAGTTTATTATGAAGCACGGTGATGTCACAGTTTATTATGAAGCACGGTGATGTCACAGTTTATTATGAAGCACGGTGATGTCACAGTTTATTATGAAGCACGGTGATGTCACAGTTTATTATGAAGCACGGTGATGTCACAGTTTATTATGAAGCACGGTGATGTCACAGATTATTATGAAGCACGGTGATGTCACAGTTTATTATGAAGCACGGTGATGTCACAGTTTATTATGAAGCACGGTGATGTCACAGTTTATTATGAAGCACGGTGATGTCACAGTTTATTATGAAGCACGGTGATGGCACAGTTTATTATGAAGCACGGTGATGGCACAGTTTATTATGAAGCACGGTGATGTCACAGATTATTATGAAGCACAGTGATGTCACAGTTTATTATGAAGCACGGTGATGTCACAGTTTATTATGAAGCACGGTGATGTCACAGTTTATTATGAAGCACGGTGATGTCACAGTTTATTATGAAGCACGGTGATGTCACAGTTTATTATGAAGCACGGTGATGTCACAGATTATTATGAAGCACGGTGATGTCACAGATTATTATGAAGCACGGTGATGTCACAGTTTATTATGAAGCACGGTGATGTCACAGATTATTATGAAGCACAGTGATGTCACAGTTTATTATGAAGCACGGTGATGTCACAGTTTATTATGAAGCACGGTGATGTCACAGTTTATTATGAAGCACAGTGATGTCACAGTTTATTATGAAGCACGGTGATGTCACAGTTTATTATGAAGCACGGTGATGTCACAGTTTATTATGAAGCACGGTGATGTCACAGTTTATTATGAAGCACGGTGATGTCACAGTTTATTATGAAGCACGGTGATGTCACAGTTTATTATGAAGCACGGTGATGTCACAGTTTATTATGAAGCACGGTGATGTCACAGATTATTATGAAGCACGGTGATGTCACAGATTATTATGAAGCACAGTGATGTCACAGTTTATTATGAAGCACGGTGATGTCACAGATTATTATGAAGCACGGTGATGTCACAGTTTATTATGAAGCACGGTGATGTCACAGATTATTATGAAGCACAGTGATGTCACAGTTTATTATGAAGCACGGTGATGTCACAGATTATTATGAAGCACAGTGATGTCACAGTTTATTATGAAGCACGGTGATGTCACAGATTATTATGAAGCACGGTGATGTCACAGATTATTATGAAGCACGGTGATGTCACAGTTTATTATGAAGCACGGTGATGTCACAGATTATTATGAAGCACGGTGATGTCACAGTTTATTATGAAGCACGGTGATGTCACAGATTATTATGAAGCACAGTGATGTCACAGTTTATTATGAAGCACAGTGATGTCACAGAGACTAAAGAATGTACGTATGATAAAGATGGCGGGATGCTATTGAAACGTCACACATACATGGGGGAATAAAACACTTGGATAATGTAGATTAATAGATAGATTTGAGATATATAGATATGAGATAGATAGATAGATAGATAAGTGTATCCCAATCAGGGGGCCTCTAGCTATTCCAAAACGACAACTCCCAGCATGTCTTTGGCTGTATGGGCATACTGGGAGTTGTAGTTTTGCAACAGCTGGAGGCCTCCTGGTTGGGAAACACTGATCTATCTATCTATCTATCAATCATCTATCTATCTATCTATCCAGACAAAGAATAAGTCAGCCAGCACTTTAGTTGATACCAAACTATTATATGGACCTGGCCTACAGGTGCACGTTACTAGGCTAGATATACAGCAACAGAAGAATGCAGCAGCACACTGCCAGCACAAGGATATAGGTGAAACATGAACATGCAGATAAAACCTGTAGAGCTATACAGCTATGGTGTAATAGATGCTAATGTGAAACTATGAGATAGTGAGGCACTTAGCTCGCAAATAGCTGTATAGCTCTCCATGTTTTAACTGCATGTTCATGTTTCACCTATATCCTTGTGCTGGCAGTGTGCTGCTGCATTCTTCTGTTGCTGTATATCTAGCCTAGTAGCGTGCACCTGTAGGCCAGGTCCATATAATAGTTTGGTATCAACTAAAGTGCTGGCTGACTTATTCTTTGTCTGTATTGCACATACGGGGGAGTGGCTACCTCCATGTTGGCCTTGCACCCCACCCACCTCTATCAGGTGTGTATATAAGGTGTCTTGGATGTTCCAGACCCTGCCATGCTTACTGAACTGTTCACACAGAGGCATATTCACAGTGTAGGGTCCGTCCCAAGGAGGCCACCTTATCGCGGTGGGACGGTCCAAGCTATTTGACCGCCGGCGGAGACAAATTTGCGGGCTAAGTGCCTCACTATTTCATCGTTTCACATTTGCATCTATTACACCATAGCTGTATAGCTCTCCATGTTTTATCTGCATGTTCATGTTTCACCTATATCCTTGTGCTGGCAGTGTGCTGCTGCATTCTTCTTTTGCTGTATATCTATCTATCCATCTATCTCCTATCTATCTATCGCTCCATCTCTCTATATCCATCTTTCTATTTATCTATCTATCTATCTATTTTTCTATCTATCTTTCTCATATCTATCTCATATAGATGAGAGATAGATGAGATATAGATAGATAGATGAAAGATAGATAGATATGAGAGATAGATAGATAGATGAAATATAGATAGATAGATACATAAATAGATGGATATATAGATAGATATGAGATAGATAGAAAGATACATAAATAGATGATAGATAGATAGATACTATCTCTTTCTATCTATCTATCTAAAACAAATAAAAACGGCACAAACAAAATCCAGAGATTAGAGAGAAGTCGGGGTGCCCGCATACTTGGAACCTGGGTCCACTGGTTCTTCAATCCAGACAAAGAACAATGGGGGAGATTTATCAAAACCTGTCCAGAGGAAAAGTTGCCCAGTTGCCCATAGCAACCAATCAGCTCACTTCTTTCATTTTTGAAAAGGCCTCTGAAAAATGAAAGAAGTGATCTGATTGGTTGCTATGGGCAACTGGGCAACTTTTCCTTTGCACAGCTTTTGATAAATCTCCCCCAATATGATGCAGCATAGTCTATGCACATGATGGAATAAACCACCATTTTCTGCAAACCTGTGGCGTGCTGCATCATATTGTTCTTTATCTATCTATCTATCTATATCATACCCATCTATCTATATCATATCCATCTATCTATATCATATCCATCTATCTCCTATCTATCTATATCATATCTATCTATCATCTATCTATCATCTATTTATCTATCTTTCTATCTATCTCATATCTATCTATATATCCATCTATTTATGTATCTATCTATCTATATATCATCTATCTATCTCTCATATCTATCTATCTTTCATCTATCTCTCATCTATCTGAGATAGATATGAGATAGATAGATAGATAGATAAATAGAAAGATAGATACATAAATAGATGGATAGATAGATATGAGATAGATAGATAAATAGAAAGATAGATACATAAATAGATGGATAGATAGATAGATATTAGATAGATATGAGATAGATAGATATTATATAGATAGATAGACATGAGATAGATAGATAAATAGGAGATAGATGGATAGATAGATAATAGATGATTGATTGATAGATAGATCAGTGTTTCCCAACTCGGGGGGCCTCCAGCTGTTGCAAAACTAGAACTCCGAGTATGCTCATAAAGCCAGAGGAATGCTGGGAGTTGTAGTTTTGCAACAGCTGGAGGCCCCCTGGTTGGGAAACTGATCTATCTATCTATCTATCTTTCTCCTATCTATCTATATCATATACATTTATCTATATCATATCCATCTATCTATATCATATCCATCTATCTATATCATATCCATCTATCTATATCATATCCATCTATCTCCTATCTATCTATCTATCTATCTAATCTTTCTATCATCTATCTATCTGTCTATATCATATCTATGTATCTATCATCTATATATCTATCTGTCTATCTATCATCTATCTATCTATATCATATCTATGTATCTATCATCTATCTATCTATATCATATCTATGTATCTATCATCTATCTATCGATCTGTCTATCTATCATCTATCTATCCATCTATTTATGTATCTTTCTATATATCATCTCTCTATCTATATATCATCTATTTATCTATCTATCTATCTCATATCTATCTATCTATATATATATTTATGTATCTATCTATATATCATCTATCTACCTATCTATCTCTCGTATCTATCTCTCATCTATCTGAGTTAGATAGATAGATATGAGATAGATAGATAGATAGATAGATATGAGAAAGATAGATAGATAGATATGAGATAGATAGATATGAGAAAGATAGATAGATAGACAGATAGATAGAAAGTTAGATGCATGGATGGATGGATAGATATGAGATAGATAGATGATAGATAGATAGATTGATAGATAGATAGATCAGTGTTTCCCAACCTGGGGGCCTCCAGCTGTTGCAAAACTACAACTCCCAGTATGCTCATAAAGCCAAAGGAATGCTGGGAGTTGTAGTTTTGCAACAGCTGGAGGCCCCCTGGTTGGGAAACACTGAACTACCTCCCACTGTCTCCCGAACTACAACTTTCCCCCTCTCCCCCAAGCAAGTTACTTACTTTAAAAGGGCAGCATGAGCAGTGGGCACTGGGCAGGTAAGTCCTCCATACTGGTGGTGTCCGGGCCTGTATACACACAGCGGGCCTGCTCCACAAGGTCCAGTATACAGCGGAGTGAGAGAGGGGGAGGAGCTTCCTGTCTGCTCTTCCCAGTCTGCATAGCGCGGCCCCTGCGTGGTGACAGGGCTGCAGGCTGAAGGTTTATTTAAAAAAAGGATGCCCCTTACTGGTGAACTAGCGGTACCCCCCTGATGGCCATGAGAGCTGCTAGTGACCTACTGCTGCTAGGGGGGCACAAGGGGGGGCCAATCATGATGTAGTGGGGGCCGTGGCCCCCTCTGCCCCCCCCTAGCGACGCCACTGAACACGTGCCTCAAGCTGTTGCATAACTAGAACTCCCAGCATGCGCTTTAGCCATCAGTGCATGCTGGGAGTTGTAGTTTTGCCACAGCTGGAGGCACACTGGTGAGGAAACACAGTTAGGTAACAGAACCTAACTCAGTGGTTCCCCACCAGTGTGCCTCCAGCTGTTGCAAAACTACAACTCCCAGCATGCACTGACAGACCATGCATGCTGGGAGTGTTCGTTTTGTAACAGCTGGAGGCACCCTGGTGGGGAAGCACTGAGTTTGTCTGTTCCCTAACACGGTTTTCTTCACCAGTGGGCCTCCAGCTGTGGCAAAACTACAACTCCCAGCATGCACGGTCTGTGAGTCCATGCTGAGAGTTGAAGTTTTGCAACAGCTGGAGGTTTGACCCCCCCCCCCCCCTAATGTGAACGTACAGGGTACATTCACACGAGCTGGGGTTTACAGTAAGTTCCCCGCTACAAATTTGAGCAGCAGAAAATTTTCCACCGCAGCTCAAACTCCCAGCGGAAAACTCACTATGAACCCCCGCCCGTGTGAATATACCCTAAAAACCCTACACTACGCTACCACAAAATAAAGAGTAATACACTACATATACCCTTACACAGTCTAAACCCCCCCCCCCCCCCCCCCCCTATAAAAATTCAAAACGTCTGGTACGGCACTGTTTGCAAAAAGGAGCCTCCGGCTGTTGCAAAACAACAACTTCCAGCATTGCCGGACAGCCATTGACTGTCCAGGCATGCTGGGAGTTTTGCCACAGCTGGAGACACCCTGTTTGGGAAACACTGCTGTAGGGTATTTATGGTAGCAGAGTCAATTGTAATGCTTGCATCCGGGTCCTCCCCTATGCAAATCCCTAATTTAGTCCTCAAATGCGCATGGCGCTCTCTCAGTTTGGAGCCCTGTCATATTTCAAGGAAACGGTTTAGGGACACATATGGGGTATTTCCGTACTCAGGAGAAATTGCGTTACAAATTTTGGGGGCTTTTTCTAATTTTACCACTTATAAAATGGAAAAGTTGGGGTCTACACCAGTATGTTTTTTTACACTAACATGCTGGTGTTGTCTCATACTTTTTATTTTCAAAAAAGACCCCCAAGATTTGTACAGAAATACCCCATATGTGGGCGTACAATGCTCTGCGGATGCACAACAAGGCTCAGGAGTGAGAGCGCAATATGTACATTTGAGGCCTAAATTGGTGATTTGCACAGGTGGCTGATAGTTGCAACGGTTCTGACATAAACACACAAAAAAAAAAACACATGTGACCCCATTTTGGAAACTGCATCCCTCATGGAACATAACAAGGGGTATAACAATCTAATTTTTCACTTTCAAGTCCAACTTCAATGCAAACCTGTCAAACACCTGTGAGGTGTTAAGGTTCGCTGTACCCCTTGTTACGTTCCTGGAGGGGTGTCGTTTCCCAAATAGTGTGCCATGTGTTTTTTTTTTTTGCTGTTCTGACACCATGGGGGCTTGCTAAATGCAACATGCCCCCCAAAAACCATTTCAGCAATATTCACCCTCTAAAATCCCACAGTTGCTCTTTCCCTTTTGAGCCATGTTGTGGGCCCACAGAGCACTTTGCGTCAATATATGAGGTATTTCCATACTCAAGAGAAGTTGGGCTACAAATTTTGTGGGACTTTTTCTCCTAAGAACCCTTACAAAAATGTAAAAAAAATTTGGGCCACATGAACATGTTAGTATAAAAAATGGAAATCTTAATTTTTCTCCTCCACTTTGCTGCTGTTCCTGTGAAACACCTAAAGGGTTAACAAACTTTGTTAATGGCATTTGAATACTTTGAGGGGTGCAGTTTCTACAATGGGGTCATTTGTGGTATATTTCTCACAGAAAGGCCCCTCAAAATCCACTTCAGACTTGACTGGTCCCTGAAAAATTCTGATTTTTAATTTTTCGTGAAAATTTTGTAAAAATGCTGCTATACTTTGAAGCCCTCTAATGTCTTAAAAAAGTAAAAACATGAAAACTTTACGATGCAAACATAAAGTAGACATATTCGGGGACATTTATCATTGTTGCTTTGGTAATCGAGTTCTGTTGGCATTTTTTTCTTGCTTTTGGTTTTGCTTTTGTGTGACACATTATTAAACTACCACAGGGGGTTGATAAATTTGGCTTACATAAGCAAAAACCAATAAATCACTTTTAAATACCATTTTTTTTTTTGCACACATAAGCAAAAACTAATAAATGACTACAGAACACAATTTTTCAGCTTTGAATTTTTATATATATATATATATATATATATATATATATATATATATATACACACACACACACACACACACACACACACACACACACACACACACACACCCCGTATATACTCGAGTATAAGCCGACCCGAATAAAAGCCGAGGCCCCTAATTTCACCCCAAAATCCCAGGAAAAGTTATTGACTCAATACATCATCCCCCCTGTCATCATCCAGACCCCCGTCATTAACACCCCCTTCATCATCACCGCCTGTCATCATCCCCCCTTCATCATCACCCTGTCATCATCCCCCCTTCATCATCACCGCCTGTCATCATCCCCCCTTCATCATCACCGCCTGTCATCATTCAAACTTCATCATCACCGCCTGTCATCATTCCCCCTTCATCATCACCGCCTGTCATCACCCCCCCTTCATCATCCCCTTGTCATCATCCCCCCTTCATCATCACCCTGTCATCATCCCCCCTTCATCATCACCGCCTGTCATCATCCCCCCTTCATCATCACCGCCTGTCATCATTCAAACTTCATCATCACCGCCTGTCATCATTCCCCCTTCATCATCACCGCCTGTCATCATCCCCCCTTCATCATCACCGCCTGTCATCATCCCCCCTTCATCATCACCCTGTCATCATCCCCCCTTCATCATCACCGCCTGTCATCATCCCCCCTTCATCATCACCGCCTGTCATCATTCAAACTTCATCATCACCGGCTGTCATCATCCCCCCTTCATCATCACCGCCTGTCATCATTCAAACTTCATCATCACCGCCTGTCATCATTCCCCCTTCATCATCACCGCCTGTCATCACCCCCCCTTCATCATCCCCTTGTCATCATCCCACACCCCCCCCTTCATCATCCCCTTGTCATCATCCCCTTGTCATCATCCCCACCCCCTTCATCATCCCCTTGTCATCATCCCCTTGTCATCAGCCCCCCCCCCCCCCCTTCACCATCACCGCTTGTCAAAGTCTGATACAGTGGTCTTCTGCGGACCTCCAGAGGTTTCAAAACAACAACTCCCAGCAAGCCCGGGCAGCCATCGGCTGTCCGGGCTTGCTGGGAGTTGTAGTTTTGAAACCTCTGGAGGTCCGCAGGTTGAAGACCACTGCGGCCTTCAATATCATCTAGCCCCCCCTCTCACCCCCTTTAGTTCTGTACTCCGGGCTGCCATCTTCACCGGGGGGGCCTCTTCTCCGCGCTTCGGGCCCGAAATAGAGGCGTTGCCTTGATGACGACGCAGACGGACGTTGGTAATGAACGTCCCCCTGCATTGTCGTCAAGGCAATGTGACTATTCCGGGCCCGAAGCGCGGAGAAGAGGCCCCCCCCCCGGTGAAGATGGCAGCTCGGAACCACTATCCCACCGGACGACCTCCCACCGGACAGTCCTGCAGCACCGGACCAGCGGAGCACCGTCCCGCCGAGCGGAGGTGAGTACAGAACTAAAGGGGGTGAGAGGGGGGCTGGATGATGTCGAAGGCCGCAGTGGTCTTCAACCTGCGGACCTCCAGAGGTTTCAAAACTACAACTCCCATCAAGCCTGGACAGCCGATGGCTGCCCGGGCTTGCTGGGAGTTGTAGTTTTGAAACATCTGGAGGTCCGCAGGTTGAAGACCACTGAGGGCGGAGAGGTCACTCGAGTATAAGCCGAGGGGGGTGTTTTCAGCACGAAAAATCGTGCTGAAAAACTCGGCTTATACTCGAGTATATACGGTATGTATGTTTTTTTTTTTACCCTTTTTACCACTTTTTTTTTACCCTAAATGTACTAATTCATTTTTTTTCTTCTCATTTCAGATCCGTGTATCTTGTGGATTACTTTAGATTCAGGGGAGTGCAGTGATTAGCATTTTTTTGGTTTAATGTTAATAAAATGGTGAATGAGGACTTTTGGGGGAGTGTTTTTTTGGAATACATTTTTTTTTAAATGTGTTGTTTTTTTTAATTTACTTGGCAGGCTTAGTAGTGGAAGCAGTATTATAGACAGAGTCCATTATTAAGCTGAGGCTTAGCATTAGCCCCCAAAACAGCTAGTGCTAAACCCCAATTATTTCCCCGTTACCCACCACCACAGGGGTGCTGGGAGGAGCCGGTACCACCAGGCCCAGAGGCTCAAATATGGCGCTCCTGGGCCTAGGCGGTAACAGGCTGGTGTTATTTAGGCTTGGGAGGGCCAGTAACAATGGTCCTTGCCCACCCTGGTAACATCAGGCTGTTGCTGCTTGGTTGGTATTTGGATAAAAATAGGGGGAACCTTATCTTTGTTTTGCATGAATAATTATAAAAAAAAAAAAATAAACGCATAGGGTTCCCCCTATTTTTTTTTTCAGCCAAATACCAACCAAGCAGCAACAGCCTGATGTTACCAGGGTGGGCGAGGACCATTGTTACTGGCCCTCCCCAGCCTAATTAATGCCAGCCCGTTACCGCCTAGGCCCAGGAGCGCCATATTTGATGCTCCGGGCCTATTGGTACCGGCTCTTCCCGGCACCCCTGTGGCGGTGGGTACCGGGGTGATAATTGAAGGTTACACTAGCTGTGTTGGGGGCTAACACTAAGCATAGGCTTAGTAATGGATTCCGTCTATTAAACTAAGCCTTTCAAGTAATTAAAAAAAAAAAAAACACAACACGTTTAAAAAAATTTTATTCCAAAAAACACTCTCATTAACATTAAACAGGTTTAAAAAAGACGCTGGTCATTGAAGCAGTCCACCAAATCCGAAATAGTCCACAGGATACATGGATCTGAAATGAGGAGAAAAAAAGAAAAATAGGTTAATACATTTATTGTCACCCGTCCGCGCCTGACTACAACTCCCAGCATGCCCTTACAGTAAGAGCATGCTGGGAGTTGTAGGGGGGGGTGACAATCTCCCGCACCACATGACTACAACTCACAGCATGCCCTTACAGTAAGGATATGCTGGGAGTTGTAGTCATGTGGTGCGGGAGATTGTTACCCCCGCCCCCCCCCCCCCACACACACACTACAACTCCCAGCATATCGTTATTGTAAGGACATGCTGGGAGTTGTATTTGTGCGGCAGAGGGCAGATGACAGGCTTGTCACCCGCCCCCCTACAACTCCCAGCATGCCCTTACAGTAAGGATATGCTGGGAGTTGTAGTGTGTGTGTGGGGGGGGGGCAGGGGTAACCATCTCCCGCACCACATGACTACAACTCCCAGCATATCCTTACTGTAAGGGCATGCTGGGAGTTGTAGGGGGGCAGGTGAAAAGCCTGTCACCTGCCACACAACTACAACTCCCAGCATGTCCTTACAGTAAGGGCATGCTGGGAGTTGTAGTCATGTGGTGTGGGAGATTGTCATCCCCCCCCCCCTACAACTCCCAGCATGCTCTTACTGTAAGGGCATGCTGGGAGTTGTAGTTGTGCGGCAGGGGGGCAGGTGACAAGCTTGTCACCCCCCCCCCCCCCCACAACTCTCCCAGCATGCCCTTCCTGTAAGGACATGCTGGGAGTTGTAGTCGTGCCAGCCAGGGAAGCGGGTGGTAATGCGCTCCGCTCCTTGGCTGCAGTGATCAGAGAATCACTGTAATTTCATATTTCCTGTCGTCACGTGACACGGGACCCAGCGGGAAATTTGAAATTACACCAAACTCCGCGGCGCTGTAGTAAGGAGCCCGGGCTGACATAACACTGCAGCCGCCCGGGACTCCCTCAGCCAGGCAGGGAGATGTGCAGAAGCCGTCCCTGCCATCTCTCGGTGTGTACCGCAGTGCTGAGGGATGACAGGGACGGCACCTACACATCTCCCTGACGGCTGTGGGAGTCCCGTGGGGGGCTGCTGAGTGAGGTTAGCCCGGGCTCCTTACCACGGCGCCGCAGGATATCTTAGGAGCCCGGGAGGGTGCAGACTGATGCCAGCCCGGGCTCCTTTTAACATCTAGCGGAACCGCGCAGCTTTTAGTCCCTAATGTAATATCAAATTTCCCGTGATTGGCTGCTCGGTCCTGGCCAATTACGGGACCCAGCGGGAAATATGAAATTACATTAAGGGAAATAGAAACTCTGCTGCGCCGAGGTTTGTTAAAAGGAGCCCAGGCTGGAGTCAGTCTTCAGCCGCCCGGGTTCCTCCGATTCTATCCCCGCTACCCTAATACAATGATGGGGATGGGGACACTGCTTTATATAACCCCCACCCCCCTTGTCTTCCACCCGCCCGCGCCGCACATTGTCCGCCCGCTACAATACTACAACTCCCAGCATGCCCTCACTGTATGGACATGCTGGGAGTTGTAGTCTTGCAACAGGTAGCAGACAGATGGGAGATGTGCAGCGCAGGCGGGTGGGAAACAAGGGGGGGTGTCCTTATGTTAGGGTAGCGGGGTTAGAATCAGACAGAGCTGGGCGGCTGCAGAGTGATGCCAGCCCGGGCTCCTTTGTACAGTTGCAATATATTTCCCGCTGGAGCTGTGATCACGGCTGCCAGCGGGAAATATAAAATTTGCTCTCAAAAGCCGTTTTGTGTGCCAGCTCCGAGCTGGCTTATATTTATGCAGTTTTTGAGGGCTTGCGACTTTTTATGCGACTTTCGCACTTGATAAATCCCTGACCATTGCAAAGTAAAAAATAAAATTTACTTTCGTACACTCTTTTGTAGCTTTTTGCTTACAGCCAAAAGTCGCACAAAAAATTGCTTAAGTGCTAATGCGACCTTTTGTGCGACTTTTGTAAGCAAAAAAAGAGCTCTAAATCCCTTGATAAATGTCCCCCATTGTATTTGTGAATCAATATATAATTTGGAATGTCCATTTTTCTTACAGGCAGAAAAATGCTAAATTTTCAAAATTTTGGGATTTTTGACCAAAAAAAGATGCAAGTAACGACAAAAATTACCACTATGTTAAAGTAGAATATGTCACGAAAAAACAATCTCAGAATCAGAATGAAAAGTAAAAGCCTTCCAGAGTTATTCATATATAAGGTGACAGTGGTCAGATTTGCAAAAAAGGGCCGTGTTGTTAAGGTGAAAATGAGCTGAATCCTTAAGGGGTTAAAAATCTAAATATAGCTATTAACTGTTACAGTTTAATAAAGGGAATAAGTGCCTCCTCCAATAAAAAATGAATTCCCCCTCTTTTCCCATTTTATAAAAAATTTTTTTTTTTTTAAATAAAATAAATCAACATATTTGGTAGAATAGTCTGAATGACTAAAATATAACGTTAATGACTCCATACGGTGAACGACATAAAACATAAAAATAACAAAGTCCAATGCTGAATTGTGATCACATCCCGGAAAAAAAAAAAAAGGAATAAAAAGTCATCAAAAATCACATATACACAAATGTGGTACTGATGAAAACAACAAATCACAGATTAAGTGCCCATACAAGCATAACCATATGAATAAAACATGTCCAGGGGTTAACCCCTTGGGTACGGAGGGTTTTCCCGTTCTTGCACTTTCGTTTTTTCCTCTATATGATGGCTCCATATGATTTACTCCTCTAGCCGCAAATCACATTCTAACATACCTGGCCCCGAATACAGAAGTGACGAGCGGTACTTAGTCCCGCCCCCTATGGGCGTCAGAGAGAGGCGGGGACGGATGACGTCACGCTGGGGTGCCAGGATATGACGCCAGACGCCAAGGATCGCGGCAAGGCAGCGCATAGAAGCCGGTCGGACTTTTACTGGCTCCCCGCCATTGCGGGTTTGCGCACCTTCCGGGATCCTGTAATTGGCGGTTACATCAGCGGACTGTGAGTAACGAGTGGCGGCGATACCGCTATTTTTTTGCAGGTGCCGCGCAGCAACTCCTTACAGGGATATTTGTTGTATTCTTTCTTTAGGTACTGGGAGACGGACCACGGACTGTGAGTGAGAGCCCTATACATGAAAGGATATTATATTGTACCTGATCATATGGTCTGACTGGCTTTATGTATCTTCTTTATAGGTTATCTCCTTTGGATCCGCTGTAATTACACCCGCATAGTGGCACCTAGTATCGGGGTGCCACATGCAGATCAATTACACCAGCATAGTGGCACTTAGTACAGGGGTGCTACATGCATTTATCTATGTTTATATATTGAGTGACGCCATTGTTATCTCCTTATCTCACACATTTTCCACATTGTTGAGACTTTCTATATATATGAAGTTCTCCTGATGACGCTCTAGACTAGGGCAGAAACGCGTAGAGAACGATATATATCTGAGAACGGTATATATTCATATAAATCCACCGGATTGGTGGCGCTCTGAATACTGGTAAATCCACCATACGGGTGGTAACCTAGAGTGGATCCTGTGTATCAGTTTTTAAGATGGTATTGGTCCACAATAACTTCAGTGGTGTATTTTAAAATTATTATATTAAAAGTTATATTTTAGTAGCACTCCCCTCACACTTTTTTCTAAAAAAGTTTTTTTTTTTGCATTTCTGATGCTGGGAGATGATATGACCCCTTGTAGGTCAGCTAAATCATTCTACATACAAAATTTTTGGAATCTGTTTATGTGATGGCTAGTTTGGTCACTGGATCACCAAATTTGGCAGATTGGCTCACGGAAGCAAAAGAAGTGTTTTCGGAGCGAATGTACTCACAGCCTAAATACACACCCTCTCTGAAAGTAGCCCTTAGGGACCTTGTCTCTTGTTATAAAGATTATGCAGTTTCATTCTGGGAAATCCAAACATTTGAAAACTACTTAAGACATAACATAGTTCCCCGAGGTCTGAGAATTCCGGTGTTACCGGCACCCAGACTTAGAACAACAACAGTATTAAAAAAGTGGGAAACTGAAGCTACAGCCACCTCGCTGAAATTCATTCAAATATTGTTGGAGGAAGAAAAAACTAGACTAACGGTAGCAGAAGCTAAATTGAATGAGCAACGAGATACTGTATTAAGATTTAAGGACGACCCAGAATTTAATAACAAAGAAACACATACCAAAAATATATTGGAACGTTTTCAGTATCAATTAAAAGAAAGGAAACACTTACAATTCATCAGGGACTTACAGGAATTCAGAGATAATAGAGCTTACACCGTATTGTCCAGAGTACCCACACCTCGGGAGACTGAGACTGAGATTTCCTCCTCGGATACCGAGCCTGGTGAAGGAGACAGAGATCCAGCACGCGGTAAACGAGGAGGAGCACCCTACCGCGCGCGAGGTACGCGGGGTAACTCCCGTGGACGTGGGAACTATAAAAAGAAATCTAACCACAATCAGGAATGGTCGGATACGGGCTCTTTGCCTTCATCCTCTGCTGGGCATTTTTTAGGGGGGGAATACAAGGACCAGAGTCGAGATCCTTACCCCACCCGAACCAGAGAACCCAGAGTCTAAATACAGGAGTTGATAGATCCTCATTACAAGTGGTGAATCTATCCAAACAACAACTATCCCAGGAACAAATCGGGGTCCTTGCACAGGGTCTCTCATTTGTACCCACGGTCACATTTGACCAATTCAATTTGATTAAGGACCTCCATCTGTTTGGGCGTAGACTAAAATGGCAAAAATTCTTTAAAACACGAGACAGAAAGGAATGTTTGGAGTTAGGTATCGGTATAAATGATCTACCAGCCACAAGAGATCTAGCATCATTATTAGATGACAACCATAGATCAAGAGGTGAAGGACCATTTACTACCTGTAAGTTAAAAAGTAAAGTATTCCCTCCTACAGGCGAAACATCCTGTATAGATGTGTTTCTGGATTTGGTGATCAGAGATATAGAGGACCTGAATCTTCCCTCCATACCTCAGGATCGGACCAACTTCTCATATCAAGAGAAGTTGGCTATCAAACAACTACAGAAGAATGATAAATTGGTCATCAAAGCCGCAGATAAGGGGGGTAACATTATAGTCATGGATCGTACACAATACATAGATATGTGCAATAGACTATTAAAAGATAGCCTTACTTATGAAACATTATCGGGAGACCCTACTTCCAAATATAAAAAAGAACTTACTAAAATACTATCTATAGCTAAGGAACGAAAACTCATCAGTGACTCGGAATTTCAATTTTTGCTGCCCAAATCCGTTACTGTCCCCACCTTCTATGCCCTCCCAAAGGTCCACAAAGGGACTAACCCTCTAAAAGGGAGACCCATAGTGGCGGGCATAGGAGGTCTGGGACAGAATCTCGGGATATATATTGATCAAATTTTTAGAGAATTCGTATTAGCCCTCCCTTCATACACGAGAGACACGATGGATCTCCTTAATAAAATGGAAGGAATAGAGGTGGAACAGGATGTGTTGCTGGCTAGCATTGACGTGGAGTCGTTATATTCATCTATCCCGCATGATATTGGACTAGCAGCAGTCTCGCATTACTTATCCCAACGGGGCATACAGATGAGATTACACAATGAATTTGTGCTGGAAATATTGAGGTTCACACTCACACATAATTATTTTCTCTTCGACAGGACTTACTTCCACCAGCTCAGAGGGACCGCAATGGGGAGCCCTAGTGCCCCCAGTTATGCTAATCTCACTCTGGGCTGGTGGGAGGCCACCCAAGTCTTTGTCGAAGAAAGGGAATATTTTAGTGAACGTGCCCTAGTTTGGGCGCGTTTTATAGATGATATTTTTATATTGTGGCAGGGCAGCACTGATGAGTTTAAAGAATTCCTGAGATTACTGAACCATAATAGTCTAGGACTTGCATTTACATATGAATACCATGACTCACATATCCCATTCTTGGACATCTCAATCCAAAAAACTCCTAAGGGTAAACTGCGGACCACCATACATAGAAAAGTGACGTCCACGAACAGCCTCCTGAGGTGGGAAAGCTGCCACCCGGGACCCCTCAAAAGGGGTATCCCGAGGGGGCAGTACCTCCGCCTCAGGAGGAACTGTTCTGACAAACAGGATTTCCTGAGGGAAGCAATGGATCTCAGACAGAGATTCAGAAATAGAGGGTATCCGGACTACATCTTAAGATCAGCTCATCAAAATGCCCTTAAAACTCCCAGGGAAAACCTGTTGACCCCCAAACAGACAGACCAGATGATACAGCCTACACGTGTGATTGCCACCTTTGATCATGCTTCTCCAATGATACGAGGAATACTTGAGAAACATTGGAGGATTCTACGGATGGATCCTGATCTGAGGGACACAGTATCGGACAAACCCCAGATCACATATCGGAGAGGTAGGAATATAGGGGATTTAGTAACACATAGCCATCTCCCCCCTATACCATCTAAAGGGAGCACTTGGCTTAATAAAACACCTATAATTGGTAACTTTCCCTGTGGACATTGTAAGGCGTGCCCTAACATGATAAAAACTAAAGAAATTCTCAATGAGAGGACAGGTAAAATACATACCATTCGTAGCTTCATTAACTGTAGCACTTGTGGTATAATTTACTTGGCAATTTGTCCATGCCATAAAAGATACATAGGGAAAACATTCCGACCTTTTAAGAAAAGAGTGTTAGAACATCTGGGAGATGTCAGAAACAATAGAGATACCTCCCTGGCTCGCCATATGAATTCCGTACATAGTGGCTGCTATGATCATCTTATGTTCATTGGATTAGAACAAATTCATCCATCTCCAAGAGGGGGTGATTTTGATAAACTTTTACTCCAGAAGGAGTGCAGACTTATATACGAAATGGGTACGATGGAACCTATAGGTCTCAATGACCAATTAAGTTTTGCTCCCTTTTTATAGGTCAGGCCATGTGGGGATGATACTGGTTATGGTGACCAGTAGGCAGTAAGTGGAGATCTTAGTAGATCTATCAGCTAGTGTCACCAAACTAGTAAGGGAGTGACAGGACAAGTAGGAGGTACGAGAGCAGGGTCCGCCCTTATTAGGGCGATAACACTGCCTAGGGATCAGGGCATCAGTTAGCATAGGGTAAGATCAGGTTCCCTAGGCCCAGTTTTAATGCCACTCCATTATTCCCTGATAGCCTCCCCAACTGTATCATCCCCACTTTGTCAGGTCAATACCTAACTGTATCTTCCCCCCTTTATAATACAATTTTCTAAATTTATCTATTATTGCTTAGTTGGCTAGGAACACAATTCTTTCTCAGTTGGCTAATTGTATACTCTGGTCTGTTTTGGAGGTTCACAGATATCCACTTAAGAATAGGGGCATTCCCTGGGAATTTTAGTGAACTGAAACAGGGGCCTCACAACCCCTTGCCTTTTTGTTCAAAGAGAGGGGGGTTTGGAGATGAGCCATTCTTTAGGGAATCCCTTTGAGAATATTACATCAGTGGATTTGTCCGGGTTGTTTTCAAAGATTGAGGGACCCAGTGCCTGTATTATTAAATTAGGCACCTTAGCGTCCCGGTCCTCTCCACTGATGTTTATTTATTAACCTAAATATAATATCTACCCCTCAAAGATGTATTCCGTATGGCTCCAACATTAAACCCCACCTCTCCACCATATAGGGCCACTTAGAGGTGCTTAGTAGCAATGAATTTATATATATTTGGGTAGCATCTCCTAATAAGCTCCAATTTTAGGCTGTCCAGTATTCTAGCATGTGATCATAATTGGTGCCGGTCACTGAGGAGTTAATGTATTTACTCCTCTAGCCGCAAATCACATTCTAACATACCTGGCCCCGAATACAGAAGTGACGAGCGGTACTTAGTCCCGCCCCCTATGGGCGTCAGAGAGAGGCGGGGACGGATGACGTCACGCTGGGGTGCCAGGATATGACGTCAGACGCCAAGGATCGCGGCATGGCAGCGCATAGAAGCCGGTCGGACTTTTACTGGCTCCCCGCCATTGCGGGTTTGCGCACCTTCCGGGATCCTGTAATTGGCGGTTACATCAGCGGACTGTGAGTAACGAGTGGCGGCGATACCGCTATTTTTTTGCAGGTGCCGCGCAGCAACTCCTTACAGGGATATTTGTTGTATTCTTTCTTTAGGTACTGGGAGACGGACCACGGACTGTGAGTGAGAGCCCTATACATGAAAGGATATTATATTGTACCTGATCATATGGTCTGACTGGCTTTATGTATCTTCTTTATAGGTTATCTCCTTTGGATCCGCTGTAATTACACCCGCATAGTGGCACCTAGTATCGGGGTGCCACATGCAGATCAATTACACCAGCATAGTGGCACTTAGTACAGGGGTGCTACATGCATTTATCTATGTTTATATATTGAGTGACGCCATTGTTATCTCCTTATCTCACACATTTTCCACATTGTTGAGACTTTCTATATATATGAAGTTCTCCTGATGACGCTCTAGACTAGGGCAGAAACGCGTAGAGAACGATATATATCTGAGAACGGTATATATTCATATAAATCCACCGGATTGGTGGCGCTCTGAATACTGGTAAATCCACCATACGGGTGGTAACCTAGAGTGGATCCTGTGTATCAGTTTTTAAGATGGTATTGGTTCACAATCACTTCAGTGGTGTATTTTAAAATTATTATATTAAAAGTTATATTTTAGTAGCACTCCCCTCACACTTTTTTCTAAAAAAGTTTTTTTTTTTCCATATGATGGCTTATTTTTTGCACGTATACCATTGACTGTGCCGTTTAATTAACTATATATTTTTATAATTCCGACATTTCTGTATGCGGCGATACCATATATGTTTATTTACACAGTTTTTGGATTTTTTTTTTACGGGAAAAGGGGGGTGATTCAAGCTTTTTTCACTTTTTTTTTTCAATGTTATAGCTCCCATAGGGACCTATAACACTGCACACACTGATCTTTTACATTGATCAATGGTTTCTCATAGGAAACCATTGATCAATGATTCTGCCGCTTGACTGCTCATACCTGGATCTCAGGCACTGAGCAGTCATTTGGCGTTCGGACAGTGATCAAGTTGAACGCTGCATCTAAAGGGTTAATAGCGCGCGAAACCACGATCAGTGCTGCTCGCTATTAGCCTCGGCTCCCGGCTGTTGTTAGGGGCCTGGCCCGACCCGCTATGATGCTGGGCCACGGCGTGGCCCCGCATTATAGAAAGGTGGTGGGCGGAGGGCGTATAGGTATGCCCTCCGTCCCCAACAGGTTAAAGGAGATCTTTAGTGCTTATAACTTATACCCCAACCTAAGGATAGGGGATGAGTTATAGATCGCGGGGGGGTCCGAGCACTGGGGTCCCCCGCGATCTCCTGTATGGGGCCGTGGCAATGAACAGGAAAGGGGGCATTCTGTTCCCGCATGACGCGGCAGCCGGCACGCCCTTCCATGACTTCCATAGAAATACATGGAGGGGCGTGCCCGCTGCCGCGTCAAGCGGGGACGGAATGCCCCCTTTCCTGTACATAACTGTGGCCCCGTACAGAAGATGGCGGGGGGCCCGATCGCTCGGACCCCCCCCCCCCCCGTGATCTATAACTTATACCCTATCCTTAGGATGGGGGATAAGTTATAAGCACTACAGATCTTCTTTAAATGTGAGTGCAGGTGCAGTGACCATGCCGGCGTATAAGATGACTTGGCGTATAAGACGACCCCCAACTTTGCCGTGCTGGGAGTTGTAGTTTCACAACAGCTGGAGGCACCCTGGTTTTTAGTATACAGTATTAGTTTTTACTTGCTCTGGCCGGCCCCCGCCTGCAGCTACACACAGGAGCCGGCCCGGGCAGATAATCAGAAGTTTTCCTATCCCGGACCTCAATACCCGGCGTATAAGACGACCCCCGGCTTTTCAGAAGAAAATTTGGGGTTAAAAAGTCGTCTTATACGCCGGGATATACGGTATTTATATATTTTTAACCCCTTCAGGACAGGTTTATTCATTTTTGCACTTAGTTTTTTCCTCCTCACCTTCTTAAAATCATAACACTTTCAATTTTCTACATACACAGTCCTATAAGGGCTGTTTTTTTGTGCCAACTATTGTACTTTGTAATGACAACAATAATTTCACCACAAAATCTACGGCAAAACTAGGGAAGAAAAAAAAACTCCATTCTGATTTTTTTTTTTTAGGGGCTTCAGATTCTACACAGTGCACTTTTCGGTAAAAATGACACCTTATATTTATTCTGTAGATCCATACGATTAAATTGATACACAGCTTATTAAGGTTTGATTTTGTTTTACTTCTGTTAAAAAAAAATTATTACTTTTACACCAAAATTAGTACGTTTAAAATTGTCCTCTTCTGACCTCTATAACTTTTTTTTAATTTTTCCGTATACAGCAAACAATTAGCCCTCATACAGTTTAAAACATACTTATATTGTTCAAAAAGTTAGATATTTTTTTGAAGCAGTACAAAAAGAGTAAAGCGTTTACCCAAGCATTGACCCGCAGTATAAAAAGAACATGTCAGTGAATAAAAACGAAAACCCTCAAAAGTTGCCAAATTGTGGTTTTCTTTTCAATTTCCAGCCGTAAATAATATATATATATTTTTTTATAGTACCGTACATTTTATGTTACCGTACATTACAAAGTACAGTTGGTCGCAAAATAAACAACAACTCATATTGGTCTTTGGGTGGAAAATTAAAAGATTTATGGCTCTTAGAAGGGGAGGAGGAAAAAATGAAAATGTAAAAATGAAAATTTCCTTTGTCCTCAAGACCAAAATGGGCTGTGACCCTGAAGGGGTTAAAACTGTAATCGTCAAATCCTTTGTAAACCCCCAGTATATAACTGTACATAGTGTAAGTAAAGTACAGTACAGCCATTACAATGGATACACATACACGTGATGTCATCTGCTGTGACATCACACATCAAAGAGACTTTCTCCAGGGTAGAATCCAATCCCTAACACTTATTTCCTCGGTTCGGCGGGTGAACACGTTCTCCTACTAGACCTGCGCTTATTTTGCAAATTGAAGAGAATTTTGTCTATTTAGGCAAAAGGATCCTGTAGGGACGGTGACCATGAAGCTAAGAGGTAGGAATAATGAAAACTTCCAAAATTTCAGTTTATAAATGGATTTAACATGAATGTATTAGTGTAAAGTTAATATAGTAGAGTGCAGTAAAGTTACTGATGTTCTCTTGTACAGTCTATCCTGGGTGGCTTTAAAGGGGGGCTTCCCCAGCGTTCGGCACTTTTTGTTCCAAACGCTTGGAGCGAGCGGCGGGGGTTGTGACATTAGGGCCACACCCCCTCAATGTAAGTCTATGGGTAGGTTGTGGTGTGACCTCACGAGGGGCGTGGCCATGAAGTTGCGACCCTGTCGAATGCTGAATGAACGCTGGGTGCTGCACAGAGATCGCTGAGGTACCAGCTGCGGGACCCCTGCAATCAGACATCTTATCCCCTATCCTTTGGATAGGGGATAAGATGTCTAGAGGCAGAGTACTCCTTTAAGTCTCTTACAGCAATTGAGCAAATGTTTATTCCTGTGAGATAAATGATTTCAGTTTGTGAATCAATGCTTTAAGTATTTTGCCTTCTAAAAGAAAACATGGGAAGCTACTCTGATATTAGTGAAATAATATAATAATAGTAGTAATATAATTATAATAACAATGTTTTAGTCACACACAAGTTTAAAAAAAGCTTCATACAGTGACAATACAGTGATCCATGACATCTAATCTTCTAGCATATAGCCTATAAAATATTTATAGTTTGCTGTATAAATTACAGTTTTAACAAAAAAAGTATATATATATATATATATATATATATATATATATATATATATATATAATGTACAAACAAGAAAGTTGCAACAGCACTCTAGGTCAAAAAATGGAGGCTCTCAGCGCACTTTTTGATCAAAATGTGTTGCAACTTTCTTGTTTGTACATTTTGTATTTGCCACAGCAGCGGGCACCTGTGTATTAGGTTGTTGTGCTGGCTATTTTTCCTTTTGTTTTTACTATATATATATATATATACATATATATGAACATATGTATTTACATATATATATATATATATATACATAAATAAATGAATGAATATAGGTCTAATATATTGTATCCTGTCGCTATTTTGCAGATATCCCAGTTCTCTCGGTGCCTGTCGTGTGTCTCATACATTACGTGACGAGTTTCCTTTGGCGGTATACTAACCTATATCATTATAAGGTCACTCCACCATATTATGAGATCCATAAAATACCTGGGAAGAAGATTAAGCACCGTGGTCAGCGAGCAGATGTGGCTATTGACATGGCTTTAGGTGACAATTCAGACCCACATGAATCCAGGCACAGCGATCATGTGACAGTCACCATGGCGGATAACCAGATGGATTTACCAACAACCTCTGAAGATGCCTCGGAGCCCAAAGTGTCTTGGCTGCAGCGGACTTGGCAATATGCTAAAAGCAAACTGAAGTGGTCCAATTATGTATCCAATGTGTGGGTTGGAGCATGGGCCATGGCCAACCGCACACTAACCGGCATGATGACCACATTCAAGATGCCATTTTACTTCCTACATACAAAGCTAAGAAGTATTACAGCAAAGGCCATTGACGATCAATGTGAACCAGTTTAACAAGATGCTGATTGGGTCACACAAGGTCTGCATATGGTTGGGGGTGGGGGTGGGGAGGAGCCCGAAATGCAGCCACCTCCACGTGGTGGGCTCTGGGTCACTTGATACATTAACAAGTGAGCGAGGAGCTGCATAATTCAAGGCACATTTCCCATATTGGACATACAGCTTGTAATAGAGACAGAAGATATTGTCCACATGGAAACAAATTTTGCACATAAGTGGGAAACAAGCCCCCCTATTGGATGATTAAGGAATCAGAGATCTGTAGAAGGGGAGAGGTGGATTCCCAGGAATGGAGGATGACAATATAACTTTAGCATAATATCTCTGGATAAGTGGATATGGTAGAAACAGTATCATTATTTTTATTACTATTATTATTATTAACCCCTTAACTCCTTAAGGACCCAGGACGTATGGATACACCCTGGTTTTTTTTATCGTTAAGTATCCAGAGCGTATACATACGCCCGTGGGAATTCAGGTCCCCGCCGCGCACCGGTTGGGGACTGGACTGGTATGCCTCCTGAAATCATTCAGCAGGCATCCCGTGCAACATGTCGCCAATTCCGGGTCATATGGGTCTATGGTGACCCGGAATATAAGGGGGATATCGGTTTTCCGAGACATCCACGATCCCCCTGAAGGGATAGGAGTGAGGTGGCAGGGGTGCCACCCCTCCTATCCCTACTATTGGTCATCAAGAAGCGACGACCAATAGCAAATTGGGGGCGGGGGGGTTAACTTTCGGTTTCCCTGTTCTGCCCACCCACAGTAGACCGGGCAGAATGGGGAAACTGACAGGGACCGCCGCCGAAGTTTAATTACTCATGGGCGGCGGTAGAAGGCGGTGATCGATGGGGGTGATCGGCGGCAGAAGAGGAGAACGACGATGCGGCTCCTTGGATCCTACGGAAGCTGGTGAGTTGCCTGGCAACATCTGGAGGTCTACAGTCTGAGACCACTATACAGTGGTCTCTAAACTGGAGCCCTCCAGAAGTTGCAAAACTACAACTCCTAGCATGCCTACACAGCAGTTTGCTGTCTGGGCATGCTGGGATATGTAGTTTTGCAACATCTGGAGGGCCACAGTTTGGAGATCACTGTACAGCGATCTCTTAAACTGTGACCCTCCAGCTGTTGCAAAACTACAAATGCCAGCATGCCCAAACAGCAAACAGCTGTCTCGGCAAGCTGGGAGTTGTAGTTGCGTACCTCCAGCTGTTGCATAACTACGTCTCCCAGCATGCCCTTCGGCGATCAGTACATGCTGGGAATTGTAGTCTTGCAAAAGCTGGAGGCACACTGTTTGGAAAGTACTGAGTCAGGTCACAGAACCTAACTGAAGGTTTTCCAACCAGTGTGCCTCCAGCTATTGCTAAAGTACATCTACCAGCATGCATGGTCTGTCAGTGCATGCTGGGAGTTGTAGTTTTGAAACAGCTGGAGGTTTAACTCCCCATGTGAATGTACAGGGTACATTCACATGGGCGAGTTTACAGTGAGTTTTCTGCTTCAAGTTTGAGCTGCAGCAAATTTTTCGCCACAGCCCAAACTCCTAGTGGGCAACTCAACGTAAACCTCCGCCAGTGCGAATGTACCCTAAAAACACTACACTACATAATAAAGGGTAAAACACTACATATACACCCCCTTACACTGTCTCCCCCCCCCCCCCCAATAAAAATGAGAAACGTATCGTATGGCCGTGTTTCCAAAACAGATCCTCCAGCTGCTGCAAAACAACAACTCCCAGCATTTCCGGACAGCCGCTCACTGTCCAGGCATGCTGGGAGTTTAGCAACAGCTGGAGGCACCCTGTTTGGAATCACTGGCGTAGAATACCACTATGTCCACTCCTATGCAATCCCTAATGTAGTCCTCAAATGCGCAAGGCGCTGTCTCATTTCGGGGCCCAGTCGTATTTCAAGGAAACAGTTTAGGGCCACATAAGGGGTATTTCCGTACTCTGGAGAAATTGCACTACAAATTTTGGGGGGCTTTTTCTCCTTTTACCCCTTATGAACAGGAAAAGTTGGGGGTTACACCAGCCTGTTAATGTAAAAAAATAAAAATGTTTACACTAACATGCTGGCGTTGCCCCCTACTTTTTATTTTCACAAGCAGGTAAAGGAAAAAAAGACCCCCAAAATTTGTAACGCAATTTCTCCTGAGCATGGAAATACCCCATATGTGGGCGTAAAATTCTCTGCGGACGCACAGCAGGGCTCAGGAGTGAGAGCGCACTATGTACATTTGAGGTCTAATTTGGTGATTTGCACAGGGGTGGCTGATTTTACAGCGGCTCATTTTGGAAACTACACCCCTCACGGAACGTAACAAGGGGTACAGTGAGCCTTAACACCCCACAGGTGTTTGAAAATTTTTCATTAAATTTGGATGGGAAAATGAGAAAAAAAAAACTAAACATAATATGCTGGTGTTAACCTAAATTTTTCATTTTCACAAGGGAAAATATGAAAAAGCCCCCCAAAATTTGTAACCCCATTTCTTCTGAGTAAGAACATACCCCATATGTGGATGTAAAGTGCTCTGCGGGTGAACTACAATGCTCAGAAGAGAAGGAGCACCATTGGGCTTTTGAAGATAAATTTTGTCCGGAATTGAAGGCCACGTGTGTTTACAAAGCCCCCATAGAGCCAGAACAATGGACCCCTCCCACATGTGACCCCATTTTGGAAACTACACCCCTCAAGTAATGTAATAAGGGGTACAGTGAGCATTTACGCCCCACAGGTGTCTGACAGATTTTTGGAACAGTGGTCCTTGAAAATGAAAAATGTAATTTTTCATTTGCACAGCTTACAGTTCCAAAGATCTGCCAAACGCCAGTGGGGTGTAAATACTGGGTCTTCAATTTTCTCCTTAAACTTACTGCTATTCCTGTTAAACACCTAAAGGGTTAACAAACATTCTGAATATAATTTTGTATACTTTGATGGGTGCAGTTTTTATAATGGGGTAATTTATGGGGTATTTCTAATATGAAGACCCCTCAAATCCACTTCAAATCTGAACTGGTCCCTGAAAAATTCAGATTTTGAAAATTTTGAGAAAAATTTGAAAATTGCTGCTGAACTTTGAAGCCCACTGATGTCTTCCAAAAGTAAAAAAAAAACATGTCAACTTTATGATGCAAACATGAAGAGATTGTATATGTGAATCAACATATAATTTATTTGATATGTCTATTTTCCTCACAAGCAGAGAGCTTCAAGGTTAAAAAAAAAAGCAAAATTTTAAAATTTTTGAATTTTTTACCAAGAAATGATGCAAGTATTGACAAAAACATACCACTATGATAAAGTAGAATATGTCACGAAAAAACTATCTCGGAATCAACTTCATAAGTAAAAGCATCCCAGAGTTAGTAATGCTTAAAGTGACAGTGGTCAGATGTGCAAAAAATGCTCTGGTCCTTAAGGCCAAAATGACCTCGATCCTTAAGGGGTTAAAGCAGAAAAGTTTTCCCTTATGTAAATAGCTGAAGTTCTTTATCTACCCTTTATTACCAGTAGCATTGCTAGAGAGTGACAGGGGGGGTACCGCATCTGGTGACACCCTAACTAGCCTGCCTGGCACTAAATAGCTGCACTCCAACTATCCCGCAAAAACCCATCCACCGTCCTCAGAAATAAAAAAAGTATTAAAAACATACTATGCCGCACCATGAATATCCGTACTCTGGGGGCTTTTTTGCTCAGTTTTGAGCCCACATTTTGTGACGTTGGCAGACCAGAGAAGTAGATTGTCGATATTACCGATCAGTATTAATTGATCGTCCTAATCAGCGAGTACTTGCCGCGTTAGATGAGCCGGCTCGTCCTGAAGCTAAACTGTCACAGCATGTAAACATGGAAACATGCTGTGACATTGAAGTGACTTCAGCTTTCATAGACAGCTGATCATCACAGACATCGTCCGCGGGTCACCTCATGGATGGCCTGGCCCCCTGATTGTTGTGATTGGTCAATCAATCCAGATTGACCAATCACAGCAGAGGCAGTTGAAAAAAACTGCCTTTCACAGCTCCGATCTCCTCAGTGTAGGGAGATCTGTGAGGAGATTGGAGCTGTGTGAGCTCTGTGTGAAATAAAACATCAAACAGACCCCTATAACCCCCCCATACCCATCCTAGTGCTCCTGTCTAGGGGACATCAGCTGTCTTGGACATCTGATTGTCACCATGCAGTGATTTCTGTAAACCGTAAGCCTCCTTATGTTGCTAAACTACAACTCCCAGCATGCCCAGACAGCTGTTGGCTGTCAGGGCATGCTGGGATTTGTAGTTTTGCAACATCTGGAGGGCCACAGTTTGGAGATCACTGTGCAGTGATCTCTAAACTGTGGCCCTCCAGATGTTGCAAAACTACAACTCCCAGCATGCACAAACAGCAAACTGCTGACTTGCCATGCTGGAAGTTATCGTTTATACATCTGCCATCTTCACCGGGGGGCCTCTTCTCCGCGCTTCGAGCCCGAAATAGAGGCGTTGCCTTGACGACGACGCAGACGGACGTTGGTAATGAACATCCCCCTGCGTTGTCGTCAAGGCAACGTGACTATTCTGGGCCCGAAGCGCGAAGAAGAGGCCCCCCCGGTGAAGATGGCAGCCCGGAACCACTATCCCACCGGACGACCTCCACACCGGACAGTCCTGCAGCACCGGACCAACGGAGTACCGTCCCGCCGAGCGGAGGTGAGTACAGAACTAAAGGGGGTGAGAGGGGGGGCTGGATGATGTTGAAGGCCGCAGTGGTCTTCAACCCTTCGGACCTCCAGAGGTTTCAAAACTACAACTCCCAGCAAGCCCGGACTATACAAAAGGACCCCGACGTCCTAGGGACTCTGGCTATGGCTATGGGGACCTATAAACAAGCACCACACGTGCCTCAAGCTGTTGCATAACTACAACTCCCAGCATGTCCTTTGGCCATCAGTGCATGCTGGGAGTTGTAGTTTTGCCACAGCAAGAAGCACACTGGTGACGAAACACAGTTAGGTAACAGAACCTAACTCAGTGTTTCCCCACCAGTGTGCCTCCAGCTGTTGCAAAACTACAACTCCCAGCATGCACTGACAGACCGTTTATGCTGGGAGTGTTCGTTTTGTAACAGCTGGAGGCACCCTGGTGGGGAAGCACTGAGTTTATCTGTTCCCTACCTAACACGGCTGTCCTCACCGGTGGGCCTCCAGCTGTGGCAAAATTACAACTCCCAGCATGCACGGTCTCTGAGTCCATGTTGAGAGTTGAAGTTTTGCAACAGCTGGAGGTTTGACCCCCATAAAAATTTAAAACGTCTGGTACGGCACTGTTTGCAAAAAGGAGCCTCCGACTGTTGCAAAACAACAACTTCCAGCATTGCCGGACAGCCATTAACTGTCCAGGCATGCTGGGAGTTTTGCCACAGCTGGAGGCACCCTGTTTTGGAAACACTGCTGTAGGGTATTTATGGTAGCAGAGTCAATTGTAATGCTTGCATCTGGGTCCTCCCCTATGCAAATCTCTAATTTAGTCCTCAAATGCGCATTGCGCTCTCTCACTTTGGAGCCCTGTCATATTTCAAGGAAACGGTTTAGGGACACATATGGGGTATTTCCGTACTCGGGAGAAATTGCGTTACATATTTTGGGGGCTTTTTCTAATTTTACCCCTTATGAAATGGAAAAGTTGGGGTCTACACCAGTATGTTTTTTTACACTAACATGCTGGTGTTGTCCCATACTTTTTATTTTCAAAAAAGACCCCCAAAATTTGTACGGAAATACCCCATATGTGGGCGTACAATGCTCTGCGGATGCACAACAAGGCTCAGGAGTGAGAGCGCAATATGTACATTTGAGGCCTAAATTGGTGATTTGCACAGAGGTGGCTGATAGTTGCAACGGTTCTGACATAAACACACAAAAAAAATACCCACATGTGACCCCATTTTGGAAACTGCATCCCTCATGGAACATAACAAGGGATATAAAAATCTAATTTTTCACGTGAGGTGTTAAGGTTCGCTGTACCCCTTGTTACGTTCCTGGAGGGGTGTCGTTTCCCAAATAGTGTGCCATGTGTTTTTTTTTGCTGTTCTGACACCATGGGGGCGTGCTAAATGCAACATGCCCCCCAAAAACCATTTCAGCAATATTCACCCTCTAAAATCCCACAGTTGCTCTTTCCCTTTTGAGCCATGTTGTGGGCCCACAGAGCACTTTGCGTCAATATATGAGGTATTTCCATACTCAAGAGAAGTTGGGCTACAAATTTTGTGGGACTTTTTCTCCTAAGAACCCTTACAAAAATGTAAAAAAAAATTGGGCCACATGAACATGTTAGTATAAAAAATGGAAATCTTAATTTTTCTCCTCCACTTTGCTGCTGTTCCTGTGAAACACCTAAAGGGTTAACAAACTTTCTTAATGGCATTTGAATACTTTGAGGGGTGCAGTTTCTACAATGGGGTCATTTGTGGTATATTTCTCACAGAAAGGCCCCTCAAATCCACTTCAGACTTAACTGGTCCCTGAAAAATTCTGATTTTTTATTTTTCGTGAAAAGTTTGAAAAAATGCTGCTATACTTTGAAGCCCTCTAATGTCTTAAAAAAAAATAAAAACATGAAAACTTTATGATGCAAACATAAAGTAGACATATTCGGGGACATTTATCATTGTTGCTTTGGTAATCGAGTTCTGTTGGCATTTTTTTCTTGCTTTTGGTTTTGCTTTGTGTGACACATTATTAAACTACTACAGGGGGTTGATAAATTTGGCTTACATAAGCAAAAACCAATAAATCACTTTTGAATACCATTTTTTTTTTTGCACACATAAGCAAAAACCAATAAATGACTACAGAACACAATTTTGCAGCTTTGACATTTTTTATCTATATATATATATATATATATATATATATATTATATATATATATTATATATATATATATATATATATATAAATATATTGTTACGCCGAGCGCTCCGGGTCCCCGCTCCTCCCCGGAGCGCTCGCTTCACTCCCTCCGCTGCAGCGCTCCGGTCACGTCCTCTGACCCGGGGCGCTGCGATCCTGCTGCCAGCCGGGATGCGATTCGCGATGCGGGTAGCGCCCGCTCGCGATGCGCACCCCGGCTCCCCTACCTGACTCGCTCCCCGTCTGTTCTGTCCCGGCGCGCGCGGCCCCGCTCCCTAGGGCGCGCGCGCGCCGGGTCTCTGCGATTTAAAGGGCCACTGCGCCGCTGATTGGCGCAGTGGTCCCAATTAGTGTGTTCACCTGTGCACTTCCCTATATCACCTCACTTCCCCTGCACTCCCTTGCCGGATCTTGTTGCCTTAGTGCCAGTGAAAGCGTTCCTTGTGTGTTCCTTGCCCGTGTTTCCAGACCTTCTGCCGTTGCCCCTGACTACGATCCTTGCTGCCTGCCCCGACCTTCTGCTACGTCCGACCTTGCTTCTGCCTACTCCCTTGTACCGCGCCTATCTTCAGCAGCCAGAGAGGTGAGCCGTTGCTAGTGGATACGACCTGGTCACTACCGCCGCAGCAAGACCATCCCGCTTTGCGGCGGGCTCTGGTGAAAACCAGTAGTGGCTTAGAACCGGTCCACTAGCACGGTCCACGCCAATCCCTCTCTGGCACAGAGGGTCCACTACCTGCCAGCCGGCATCGTGACAGTAGATCCGGCACTGGATCCCGCTGAAGTTCCTCTGCCAGTTGTCGCTGACCTCACCACGGTGGTCGCCCAGCAGTCACAACAGATAGCGCAACAAGGCCAACAGCTGTCTCAACTGACCGTTATGCTACAACAGTTGCTACCACAGCTTCAGCAGTCATCTCCTCCGCCAGCTCCTGCACCTCCTCCGCAGCGAGTGGCCGCTCCTGGGATACGCTTATCCTTGCCGGATAAATTTGATGGGGACTCTAAGTTTTGCCGTGGCTTTCTTTCCCAATGTTCCCTGCATCTGGAGATGATGTCGGACCTGTTTCCCACTGAAAGGTCTAAGGTGGCTTTCGTAGTCAGTCTTCTGTCCGGAAAAGCCCTGTCATGGGCCACACCGCTCTGGGACCGCAATGACCCCGTCACTGCCTCTGTACACTCCTTCTTCTCGGAAATCCGAAGTGTCTTTGAGGAACCTGCCCGAGCCTCTTCTGCTGAGACTGCCCTGTTGAACCTGGTCCAGGGTAATTCTTCCGTTGGCGAGTATGCCGTACAATTCCGTACACTTGCTTCAGAATTGTCCTGGAATAATGAGGCCCTCTGCGCGACCTTCAAAAAAGGCCTATCCAGCAACATTAAAGATGTTCTGGCCGCACGAGAAATTCCTGCTAATCTACATGAACTTATTCACCTAGCCACTCGCATTGACATGCGTTTTTCTGAAAGGCGTCAGGAACTCCGCCAAGATATGGACTCTGTTCGCACGAGGCGTTTCGTCTCCTCGGCTCCTCTCTCCTCTGGTCCCCTGCAATCTGTTCCTGTGCCTCCCGCCGTGGAGGCTATGCAGGTCGACCGGTCTCGCCTGACACCTCAAGAGAGGACACGACGCCGTATGGAGAACCTCTGCCTGTACTGTGCTAGTACCGAACACTTCCTGAGGGATTGTCCTATCCGTCCTCCTCGCCTGGAAAGACGTACGCTGACTCCGCACAAAGGTGAGACAGTCCTTGATGTCTACTCTGCTTCTCCACGTCTTACTGTGCCTGTGCGGTTGTCTGCCTCTGCCTTCTCCTTCTCTACAGTGGCTTTTTTGGACTCTGGATCTGCAGGAAATTTTATTTTGGCCTCTCTCGTCAACAGGTTCAACATCCCAGTGACCGGTCTCGCCAGACCCCTCTACATCAATTGTGTAAATAATGAAAGATTGGACTGTACCATACGTTTCCGCACGGAGCCCCTTCTTATGAGCATCGGATCTCATCATGAGAGGATTGAACTTTTGGTCCTCCCCAATTGCACCTCGGAGATTCTCCTTGGACTTCCCTGGCTTCAACTTCATTCCCCAACCCTGGATTGGTCCACTGGGGAGATCAAGAGTTGGGGGTCCTCTTGTTCCAAGAACTGTCTAAAACCGGTTCCCAGTAACCCTTGCCGTAACTCTGCGGTTCCTCCAGTAACCGGTCTCCCTAAGGCCTATATGGACTTCGCGGATGTTTTCTGCAAAAAACAAGCTGAGACTCTACCTCCTCACAGGCCTTATGATTGCCCTATCGACCTCCTCCCGGGTACTACTCCACCCCGGGGCAGAATTTATCCTCTCTCTGCCCCAGAGACTCTTGCCATGTCCGAATACGTCCAGGAGAATTTAAAAAAGGGCTTTATCCGTAAATCCTCCTCTCCTGCCGGAGCCGGATTTTTCTTTGTGTCCAAAAAAGATGGCTCCCTACGTCCTTGCATTGACTACCGCGGTCTTAATAAAATCACGGTTAAGAACCGCTACCCCTTACCCCTCATCTCTGAACTCTTTGATCGCCTCCAAGGTGCCCACATCTTCACTAAATTGGACTTAAGAGGCGCCTATAACCTCATCCGCATCAGAGAGGGGGACGAGTGGAAAACGGCATTTAACACCAGAGATGGACACTTTGAGTATCTGGTCATGCCCTTTGGACTGTGTAATGCCCCTGCCGTCTTCCAAGACTTTGTCAATGAAATTTTTCGTGATCTGTTATACTCCTGTGTTGTGGTATATCTGGACGATATCCTAATTTTTTCTGCCAATCTAGAAGAACACCGCCAGCATGTCCGTATGGTTCTTCAGAGACTTCGTGACAACCAACTCTATGCCAAAATTGAGAAATGTCTGTTTGAATGCCAATCTCTTCCTTTTCTAGGATATTTGGTCTCTGGCCAGGGACTACAGATGGATCCAGACAAACTCTCTGCCGTCTTAAATTGGCCACGCCCCTCCGGACTCCGTGCTATCCAACGCTTTTTGGGGTTCGCCAATTATTACAGGCAATTTATTCCACATTTTTCTACCATTGTGGCTCCTATCGTGGCTTTAACCAAGAAAAATGCTGATCCCAAGTCCTGGCCTCCTCAAGCAGAAGACTCCTTTAAACGACTCAAGTCTGCCTTTTCTTCGGCTCCCGTGCTCTCCAGACCTGACCCTTCCAAACCCTTCCTATTGGAGGTTGATGCCTCCTCAGTAGGAGCTGGAGCTGTTCTTCTACAAAAAAATCCTTCCGGGCATGCTGTCACTTGTGGTTTTTTCTCTAGGACCTTCTCTCCAGCGGAGAGGAACTACTCCATCGGGGATCGAGAGCTTCTAGCCATTAAATTAGCACTTGAGGAATGGAGGCATCTGCTGGAGGGATCAAGATTTCCTGTTATTATTTACACCGACCACAAGAACCTCTCCTACCTCCAGTCGGCCCAACGGCTGAATCCTCGCCAGGCCCGGTGGTCTCTGTTCTTTGCCCGATTTAATTTTGAGATTCACTTTCGTCCTGCCGATAAGAACATTAGGGCCGATGCTCTCTCTCGTTCCTCGGATGCCTCAGAAATTGATCTCCCTCCGCAACACATCATTCCACCTGACTGCCTGATCTCCACTTCTCCTGCCTCCATCAGGCAGACTCCTCCAGGAAAGACCTTTGTTTCTCCACGCCAACGCCTCGGAATCCTCAAATGGGGTCACTCCTCCCATCTCGCAGGTCATGCGGGCATCAAGAAATCTGTGCAACTCATCTCCCGCTTCTATTGGTGGCCGACTCTGGAGACGGATGTTGGGGACTTTGTGCGAGCCTGCACTATCTGTGCCCGGGATAAGACTCCTCGCCAGAAGCCCGCTGGTTTTCTTCATCCTCTGCCTGTCCCCGAACAGCCTTGGTCTCTGATTGGTATGGATTTTATTACTGATTTACCCCCTTCCCGTGGCAACACCGTTATTTGGGTGGTCGTTGATCGATTCTCCAAAATGGCACATTTTATCCCTCTTCCTGGTCTTCCTTCTGCGCCTCAGTTGGCTAAACAATTTTTTGTACACATTTTTCGTCTTCACGGATTGCCTACACAGATTGTCTCGGATAGAGGGGTCCAATTCGTGTCTAAATTCTGGAGGGCTCTCTGTAAACAACTCAAGATTAAATTAAATTTTTCCTCTGCATATCATCCCCAGTCCAATGGACAAGTAGAAAGAATTAACCAGATCCTGGGTGATTATTTGCGACATTTTGTTTCCTCCCGCCAGGATGACTGGGCAGATCTCCTTCCATGGGCCGAATTTTCGTATAACTTCAGGGTCTCTGAATCTTCCTCCAAATCCCCATTTTTCGTGGTGTACGGCCGTCACCCTCTTCCCCCCCTCCCTACTCCCTTGCCCTCTGGTCTGCCCGCTGTGGATGAAATCTCTCGTGACCTTTCCATTATATGGAGAGAGACCCAAAATTCTCTCTTACAGGCTTCTTCACGCATGAAGAGGTTCGCGGATAAGAAAAGAAGAGCTCCCCCCGTTTTTTCCCCTGGAGACAAGGTATGGCTCTCCGCTAAATATGTCCGCTTCCGTGTCCCTAGCTACAAGTTGGGACCACGCTATCTTGGTCCTTTCAAAATTTTGTGTCAAATTAATCCTGTCTCTTATAAACTTCTTCTTCCTCCTTCTCTTCGTATCCCTAATGCCTTTCACGTCTCTCTTCTCAAACCACTCATCCTCAACCGTTTTTCTCCCAAATCTGTTCCTCCTACTCCTGTTTCCGGCTCCTCGGACGTCTTCTCGGTCAAGGAAATTTTGGCTGCCAAAAAGGTCAGAGGGAAAAATTTTTTTTTAGTAGACTGGGAGGGTTGTGGTCCTGAAGAGAGATCCTGGGAACCTGAGGACAACATCCTTGACAAAAGTCTGCTCCTCAGGTTCTCAGGCTCCAAGAAGAGGGGGAGACCCAAGGGGGGGGGTACTGTTACGCCGAGCGCTCCGGGTCCCCGCTCCTCCCCGGAGCGCTCGCTTCACTCCCTCCGCTGCAGCGCTCCGGTCACGTCCTCTGACCCGGGGCGCTGCGATCCTGCTGCCAGCCGGGATGCGATTCGCGATGCGGGTAGCGCCCGCTCGCGATGCGCACCCCGGCTCCCCTACCTGACTCGCTCCCCGTCTGTTCTGTCCCGGCGCGCGCGGCCCCGCTCCCTAGGGCGCGCGCGCGCCGGGTCTCTGCGATTTAAAGGGCCACTGCGCCGCTGATTGGCGCAGTGGTCCCAATTAGTGTGTTCACCTGTGCACTTCCCTATATCACCTCACTTCCCCTGCACTCCCTTGCCGGATCTTGTTGCCTTAGTGCCAGTGAAAGCGTTCCTTGTGTGTTCCTTGCCCGTGTTTCCAGACCTTCTGCCGTTGCCCCTGACTACGATCCTTGCTGCCTGCCCCGACCTTCTGCTACGTCCGACCTTGCTTCTGCCTACTCCCTTGTACCGCGCCTATCTTCAGCAGCCAGAGAGGTGAGCCGTTGCTAGTGGATACGACCTGGTCACTACCGCCGCAGCAAGACCATCCCGCTTTGCGGCGGGCTCTGGTGAAAACCAGTAGTGGCTTAGAACCGGTCCACTAGCACGGTCCACGCCAATCCCTCTCTGGCACAGAGGGTCCACTACCTGCCAGCCGGCATCGTGACATATATATATATAAATATATATATATATATATATATATATATATATATATATATATATATATATATATATATATATATATATATATCGTATGTACTCGAGTATAAGCCGAGCCGAATATAAGCCGAGGCCCCTAATTTCACCCCAAAATCCCAGGAAAAGTTATTGACTCAAGTATAAGCCTAGGGTGGGAAATACATCATCCAGACCTCCGTCATTAACACCCCCTTCATCATCCACCTGTCATCATCCCCCCTTCATCATCACCGCCTGTCATCATCCCCCCTTCATCATCACCCTGTCATCATCCCCCTTCATCATCACCGCCTGTCATCATCCCCCCTTTATCATCACCGCCTGTCATCATTCCCCCTTCATCATCACCGCCTGTCATCATCCCCCCCTTCATCATCACCGCCTGTCATCACCCCCCCTTCATCATCCCCTTGTCATCATCCCACACCCCCCCTTCATTATCCCCTTGTCATCATCCCACACCCCCCCCTTCATCATCCCCTTGTCATCATCCCCACCCCCTTCATCATCCCCTTGTCATCATCCCCTTTTCATAATCCCCACCCCCCTTCATAATCCCCTTGTCATAATCCCACACCCCCCCTTCATCATCCCCTTGTCCTCATCCCCTTGTCGTCATCCCCACTCCCTTCATCATCCCCTTGTCATAATCCCACACCCCCAAAACATCATCCCCTTGTCATCATCCCCTTGTCATCATCCCCACTCCCTTCATCATCCCCTTGTCATAATCCCACCCCCCCTTCATCATCCCCTTGTTATCATCCCACACACCCCCCTTCATCATCCCCTTGTCATCATCCCCTTGTCATCAGCCCCCCCCCCCCCCCACCTTCATCATCACCGCTTGTCAATGTCTGATACAGTAGTCTTATGCGGACCACCAGAGGTTTCAAAACTACAACTCCCCGCAAGCCCGGGCAGCCATTGGCTGTCCGGGCTTGCTGGGAGTTGTAGTTTTGAAACCTCAGGAGGTCCGCAGGTTGAAGACCACTGCGGCCTTCAATATCATCTAGCCCCCCCTCTCACCCCCTTTAGTTCTGTACTCACATCCGCTCGGCGGGACGGTGCTCCGCTGGTCCGGTGCTGCAGAACTGTCCGGTGGGGAGGTCGTCCGGTGGGATAGTGGTTCCGGGCTGCCATCTTCACCGGGGGGGGGGGCCTCTTCTCCGCGCTTCGGGCCCGAAATAGAGGCGTTGCCTTGATGACGACGCAGACGGACGTTGGTAATGAACGTCCCCCTGCGTTGTCGTCAAGGCAATGTGACTATTCCGGGCCTGAAGCGCAGAGAAGAGGCCCCCACGGTGAAGATGTCAGCCCGGAACCACTATCCCACCGGACGACCTCCCACTGCACAGTCCTGCAGCACCGGACCAGCGGAGCACCGTCCCGCCGAGCGGAGGTGAGTACAGAACTAAAGGGGGTGAGAGGGGGGGCTGGATGATGTCGAAGGCCGCAGTGGTCTTCAACCTGCGGACCTTCAGAGGTTTCAAAACTACAACTCCCAGCAAGCCCGGACAGCCGATCCCCTTGTAATCATCCCCTTGTCATCATCCCCACCCCCTTCATCATCCCCTTGTCATCATCCCCTTTTCATAATCCCCACCCCCTTCATCATCCCCTTGTCATAATCCCACACACCCCCTTCATCATCCCCTTGTCCTCATCCCCTTGTCGTCATCCCCACTCCCTTCATCATCCCCTTGTCATAATCCCACACCCCCCTTCATCATCCCCTTGTCATCATCCCCTTGTCATCATCCCCACCCCCTTCATCATCCCCGTGTCATAATCCCACACCCCCCTTCATCATCCCCTTGTCATCATCCCCTTGTCATCATCCCCACTCCCTTCATCATCCCCTTTTCATAATCCCACACCCCCCTTCATCATCCCCTTGTCATCATCCCACACCCCCCCTTTATCATCCCCTTGTCATCATCCCCTTGTCATCAGCCCCCCCCCCACCTTCATCATAACCGCTTGTCAATGTCTGATACAGTGGTCTTCTGCGGACCTCCAGAGGTTTCAAAACTACAACTCCCAGCAAGCCCGGGCAGCCATCGGCTGTCCGGGCTTGCTGGGAGTTGTAGTTTTGAAACCTCTGGAGGTCCGCAGGTTGAAGACCACTGCGGCCTTCAATATCATCTAGCCCCCCCTCTCACCCCCTTTAGTTCTGTACTCACATCCGCTCGGCGGGACGGTGCTCCGCTGGTCCGGTGCTGCAGTACTGTCCGGTGGGGAGGTCGTCCGGTGGGATAGTGGTTCCGGGCTGCCATCTTCACCGGGGGGGCCTCTTCTCCGCGCTTCGGGCCCGAAATAGAGGCGTTGCCTTGCCTTGAGATGGCAGCCCGGAACCACTATCCCACCGGACGACCTCCCACCGCACAGTCCTGCAGCACCGGACCAGCGGAGCACCGTCCCGCCGAGCGGAGGTGAGTACAGAACTAAAGGGGGTGAGAGGGGGGGCTGGATGATGTTAAAGGCCGCAGTGGTCTTTAACCTGCGGACCTTCAGAGGTTTCAAAACTACAACTCCCAGCACGCCCGGACAGCCGATGGCTGCCCTGGCTTACTGGGAGTTGTAGTTTTGAAACATCTGGAGGTCCGCAGGCTGAAGACCACTGAGGGCGGAGAGGTCACTCGAATATAAGCCGAGGGGGGTGTTTTCAGCACGAAAAATCGTGCTGAAAAACTCGGCTTATACTCGAGTATATACGGTATGTATGTTTTTTTTTTACCCTTTTTACCACTTTTTTTTTTCCTCTAAATGTACTAACTCATTTTTTGTCTTCTCATTTCAGATCCGTGTATCTTGTGGATTACTTTAGATTCAGGGGAGTGCAGTGATTAGCATTTTTTTGGTTTAATGTTAATAAAATGGTTAATGAGGACTTTTGGGGGAGTGTTTTTTTGGAATACATTTTTTTTAAATGTGATGTTTTTTTTTTAAATATACTTGGCAGGCTTAGTAGTGGAAGCAGTATTATAGACAGAGTCCATTATTAAGCTGAGGCTTAGCATTAGCCCCCAAAACAGCTAGCGCTAACCCCCAATTATTTCCCCGGTACCCACCACCACAGGGGTGCTGGGAGGAGGCGGTACCACCAGGCCCAGAGCCTCAAATATGGCGCTCCTGGGCCTAGGCGGTAACAGGCTGGTGTTATTTAGGCTTGGGAGGGCCAATAACAATGGTCCTTGCCCACCCTGGTAACATCAGGCTGTTGCTGCTTGGTTGGTATTTGGATAAAAATAGGGGGAACCTTATCTTTGTTTTGCATGAATAATTATTAAAAAAAAAACGCATAGGGTTCCCCCTATTTTTATTTTCAGCCAAATACCAACCAAGCAGCAACAGCCTGATGATACCAGGGTGGGCGAGGACCATTGTTACTGGCCCTCCCCAGCCTAATTAATGCCAGCCCGTTACCGCCTAGGCCCAGGAGCGCCATATTTGATGCTTCGGGCCTATTGGCACCGGCTCTTCCCGGTACCCCTGTGGCGGTGGGTACTGGGGTAATAATTGGAGGTTAGCGCTAGCTGTGTTGGGGGCTAACACTAAGCATAGGCTTAGTAATGGATTCCGTCTATTAGACAGCTTCCACTACTAAGCCTTTTAAGTAGTTAAAAAAAAAAACACGTTTCAAAAAAATTTATTCCAAAAAAACACTCTCATTAACATTAAACAGGTTTAACCCCTTCAGGACCAAGCCCATTTTGGCCTTAAGGACCAGAGCGTTTTTTGCACATCTGACCACTGTCACTTTAAACATTAATAACTCTGGAATGCTTTTAGTTATCATTCTGATTCCGAGATTGTTTTTTCGTGACATATTCTACTTTAACATGGTGGTAAATTTTTGTGGTAACTTGCATCCTTTCCTTGTGAAAAATCCTAAAATTTGATGAAAAATTTGAAAATTTTGCATTTTTCTAACTTTGAAGCTCTCTGCTTGCAAGGAAAATGTATATTACAAATAAAAAAAAATTTTTATTCACATATACAATATGTCTACTTTAAGTCTGCATCATAAAAGTGACAAGTTTTTACTTTTGGAAGACACCAGAGGGCTTCAAAGTTCAGCAGCAATTTTCCAATTTTCACAAAATTTTCAAACTCACTATTTTTCAGGGACCAGTTCAGGTTTGAAGTGGATTTGAAGGGTCTTCATATTAGAAATACCCCACAAAAGACCCATTATAAAAACTGCACCCCCCAAAGTATTCAAAATGACATTCAGTCATCATTTTAACCCTTTAGGTGTTTCACAGGAATAGAAGCAAAGTGAAGGAGAAAATTCACAATCTTAATTTTTTACACTCGCATGTTCTTGTAGACCCAATTTTTGAATTTTTACAAGGGGTAAAAGGAGAAAATGTATACTTATATTTGTAGCCCGATTTCTCTCGAGTAAGCACATACCTCATATGTCTATGTAAAGTGTTCGGCGGGCGCAGTAGAGGGCTCAGAAGGGAAAGAGCGATAAGGGAATTTTGGAGGGTAAGTTTTTCTGAAATGGTTTTTGGGGGGCATGTTGCATTTAGGAAGCCCCTATGGTGCCAGAACAGCAAAAAACCCTCACATGGCATACCATTTTGGAAACTAGACCCCTTGAGGAACATAACAAGGAATAAGGTGAGCCTTAATACCCCACAGGTGTTTCACGACTTTTGCATATGTAAATTTTTTTTTAGATTTTTCACTAAAATGTGTGTTTCCCCCCAAATTTCACATTTTTCCAAGGGTTAATAGCAGGAAATACCCCCCAATATTTGTAACCCCTTCTCTTCTGAGTATGGAGGTACCCCATAAGTTGACCTGAAGTGCACTATGGGCGAACTACAATGCTCAGAAGAGAAGGAGTCATATTTGGCTTTTTGAGAGCAAATTTTGCTCGGGGGGCATGTCGCATTTAGGAAGCCCCTATGGTGCCAGAACAGCAAAAAAAAAAAAAAAAAAACACATGGCATACCATTTTGGAAACTAGACCCCTTGAGGATTGTAATAAGGAATAAAGTGAGCCTTATTACCCCACAGGTGTTTCACGACTTTTGCATATGTAAAAAAAATATATATAATTTTTCCACTAAAATGTGTGTTTCCCCCCAAATTTCACATTTTTGCAAGGGTTAATAGCAGGAAATACTCCCCAATATTTGTAACCCCTTCTCTTCTGATTATGGAGGTACACCATAAGTTGAACTGAAGTGCACTATGGGCGAACTACAATGCTCAGAAGAGAAGGAGCCATATTTGGCTTTTTGAGAGCAAATTTTGCTCGGGGGGCATATCGCATTTAGGAAGCCCCTCTGGTGCCAGAACAGCAAAAAAAAAAACAAATGGCATACCATTTTGGAAACGAGACCCCTTGAGGAACGTAACAAGGGGTACAGTGAGCATTTGCCCCCCACTGGTGTCTGACAGATCTTTGTAACAGTGGGCTGTACAAGTTTTCATTTTCACGGACCACTGTTCCAAAGATCCGTCAGACACCTGTGGGGGGGGGGTAAATTCTCACTGCACCCCTCATTACATTTCGTGAGGGGTGTCGTTTCCGAAATGGGGTCACATGTGGGGTTTTGTTTTTTTTGCGTTTGTCAAAACCGCTGTAACAATCAGCCACCCCTGTGCAAATCACCTCAAATGTACATGGTGCGCTCTCCCTTCTGGGCCTTGTTGTGCGCCCCCAGAGCACTTTGCGCTCACATATGGGGTATCTCTGTAGTCAGGAGAAATTGCGTTACAAATTTTGGGGGGCTTTTTTCCCTTTTACCTCTTCTGAAAATGTATAGGGCAACATCAGCATGTTAGTGTAAAAAATCAAAAATTTTTACACTAACATTCTGGTGTAGACCCCAACATTTCCTTTTCATGAAGGGTTAAAGAAGAAAAAGCCCCCCAAACCTTGTAACGCAATTTCTCCCGAGTACGGCGATACCCCATATGTCGCCCTAAACTGTTGCCTTGAAATACGACAGGGCTCCAAAGTGAGAGCACCGTGGGCATTTGTGGCCTAAATTAGGGATTTGCATAGGGGTGGACATAGGGGTATTCTACGCCAGTGATTCCCAAAAAGGGTGCCTCCAGCTGTTGCAAAACTCCCAGCATGCGTGGACAGTCAACGGCTGTCCGGCAATACTGGGAGTTGTTGTTTTTCAACAGCTGGAGGCTCTGCTTTTGAAACAGTGGCGTACCAGAGGGGGAGGGGGGCTTATTGGGGGAGGGGGGCTGTGTAGGGGTATGTGTATATGTAGTGTTTTTAACTTTTAATTTTATTTTGTGTTAGTGTAGTGTAGTGTAGTGTTTTTAGGGTACAGTCACATGCGCGGGGGATTACAGCGAGTTTCCCGGCGCAAAATTTGCTGCATCTCAAGATGCGAGAAAACCACTGTAAAGGCCTCGCCCATGTGAATGTACCCTGTACATTCACAGGGGGGGGGGGGGGGTGCACCAGCTGTTGCAAAACCACAACTCCCAGCATGCATGGTCTGTTAGTGCATGCTGGGAGTTATAGTTTTGCAATAGCTGGAGGCACACAGGTTAGGAAACACTGAGTTACAAACAGACAATGTTTCCCAACCAGTGTGTCTCCAGTTGTTGCAAAACTACAACTCCCAGCATGCCCAGACAGCTGAAGGGCATGCTGGGAGTTGTAGTTCGGCAACATCTGAAGGGCTAGATGTTGCTGAACTAAAACTCCCAGCATGCCTGGACAGTCAGTGCATACTGGGAGTTGTAGTTTTGCAACAGCTGGAAGAGCACAGATTGGAGACCATTATACAATGGTCTCCAAACTGGGGCCCTCCAGATGTTGCAAAACTACAACTCCCAGCATGCCCAGACAGCCAAAGGCTGTCTAGGCATGCTGGGAGTTGTAGTTTTCAGACTCCTAGAAGCAGCAGTGAAGATCTTCACTGCTGCTTCTGAGGACCATATACTTACCTGCCGGTCCCGTCGCTGCTTGTCCACGTGGCCGGTCCTGCCGCTGCTCCTCGGTCCCGCCAGGTAAGGCCGCCGGTCCCCTGATGTTCCCCCCCTATGCCGCAGGTCCCCGCGAGCCCCCGCAGCCATCGTCCCCCGTTCTGCCCGACTTCCATGGGCGGGCAGTGCGGGGGATCTGAACTTTCACCCCAGATCACTGTGATTGGTCCACAGGGACCAATCACAGTGATCGCTGACCAGGACCATCAATGGATGGTCCTGGGGGTGAAGCAGAAGTTGTCCCCTGCTGGAAACAGCGGGACTTCTGCCAGTTAACTCGTGCGATGCTGCGCATCGCCGGGTTAACTGATTGTCATTTATAAACGCCGGGATGCGCGAACGCACTGCACAACCCGGCGTTTATATATGACATTCTGCGGGAAGGGGTTAAAAAAGACGCTGGTCATTGAAGCAGTCCACCAAATCCGAAGTAGTCCACAGGATACATGGATCTGAAATGAGGAGAAAAAAAGAAAAATAGGTTAATACATTTATTGTCACCCGTCCGCGCCTGACTACAACTCCCAGCATGCCCTTACAGTAAGAGCATGCTGGGAGTTGTAGGGGGGGTGACAATCTCCCGCACCACATGACTACAACTCACAGCATGCCCTTACAGTAAGGATATGCTGGGAGTTGTAGTCATGTGATGCGGGAGATTGTTACCCCCCCCCCCCCCCCCACGCACACACTACAACTCCCAACATATCGTTATTGTAAGGACATGCTGGGAGTTGTATTTGTGCCGCAGAGGGCAGGTGACAGGCTTGTCACCTGCCCCCCTACAACTCCCAGCATGCCCTTACAGTAAGGATATGCTGGGAGTTGTAGTGTGTGTGTGTGTGGGGGGGGGGGGTGCGGGGGTAACCATCTCCCGCACCACATGACTACAACTCCCAGCATATCCTTACTGTAAGGGCATGCTGGGAGTTTTAGGGGGGCAGGTGAAAAGCCTGTCACCTGCCACACAACTACAACTCCCAGCATGTCCTTACAGTAAGGGCATGCTGGGAGTTGTAGTCATGTGGTGTGGGAGATTGTCACCCCCCCCCCCCCCTACAACTCCCAGCATGCTCTTACTGTAAGGGTATGCTGGGAGTTGTAGTTTTGCGGCAGGGGGGCAGGTGACAAGCTTGTCAACCCCCCCACGCACACAACTCTCCCAGCATGCCCTTCCTGTAAGGACATGCTGGGAGTTGTAGTCGTGCCAGCCAGAGAAGCGGGTGGTAATGCGCTCCGCTCCTTGGCTGCAGTGATCAGAGAATCACTGTAATTTCATATTTCCTGTCGTCACGTGACACGGGACCCAGCGGGAAATTTGAAATTACACCAAACTCTGCGGCGCTGTAGTAAGGAGCCCGGGCTGACATAACACTGCAGCCGCTCGGGACTCCCTCAGCCAGGCAGGGAGATGTGCAGAAGCCGTCCCTGCCATCTCTCGGTGTGTACCGCAGTGCTGAGGGATGACAGGGACGGCACCTACACATCTCCCTGACGGCTGTGGGAGTCCCGTGGGGGGCTGCTGAGTGAGGTTAGCCCGGGCTCCTTACCACGGCGCCGCAGGATATCTTAGGAGCCCAGGAGGGTGCAGACTGATGCCAGCCCGTCTCCTTTTAACATCTAGCGGAGCCGCGGAGCTTTTAGTCCCTAATGTAATATCAAATTTCCCGTGATTGGCTGCTCGGTCCTGGCCAATTACGGGACCCAGCGGGAAATATGAAATTACATTAAGGGAAATAGAAACTCCACTGCGCCGAGGTTTGTTAAAAGGAGCCCAGGCTGGAATCAGTCTTCAGCCGCCCGGGTTCCTCCGATTCTATCCCCGCTACCCTAATACAATGATGGGGATGGGGACACTGCTTTATATAACCCCCACCCCCCTTGTCTTCCACCTGCCCGCGCCGCACATTGTCCGCCCGCTACAATACTACAACTCCCAGCATGCCCTCACTGTATGGACATGCTGGGAGTTGTAGTCTTGCAACAGGTAGCAGACAGATGGGAGATGTGCAGCGCAGGCGGGTGGGAAACAAGGGGGGGATGTCATTATGTTAGGGTAGCGGGGTTAGAATCAGACAGAGCTGGGCGGCTGCAGAGTGATGCCAGCTCGGGCTCCTTTGTACAGTTGCAATATATTTCCCGCTGGAGCTGTGATCACGGCTGCCAGCGGGAAATATAAAATTTGCTCTCAAAAGCCGTTTTGTGCACCAGCTCCGAGCTGGCTTATATTTATGCAGTTTTTGAGGGCTTGCGACTTTTTATGCGACTTTCGCACTTGATAAATCCCTGACCACTGAAAAGTAAAAAAAAAAATTTACTTTCGTATGCTTTTTTGTAGCTTTTTGCTTACAGCCAAAAGTCGCACAAAAAATTGCTTAAGTGCTAATGCGACTTTTTCTGCGACTTTTGTAAGCAAAAAAAGAGCTCTAAATCCCTTGATAAATGTCCCCCATTGTATTTGTGAATCAATATATAATTTGGAATGTCCATTTTCCTTACAGGCAGAAAAATGCTAAATTTTCTATATTTTGGGATTTTTCAACAAGAAAAGATTCAAGTAACGACAAAAATTACCACTATGTTAAAGTAGAATATGTCACGAAAAAACAATCTCAGAATAAGAATGAAAAGTAAAAGCATCTCAGAGTTATTCATATATAAAGTGACAGTGGTCAGATTTGCAAAAATTTTATTTTATTTAAAAAAAAATTTTTTTTTTTGTAAAATGGGAAAAGAGGGGGAATTCATTTTTTTAACCCCTTAAGGACCGGAGGTTTTTCCGTTTTTGCATTTTCGTTTTTTGCTCCTTGCCTTTAAAAAATCATAACTCTTTCAAATTTACACCTAAAAATCCATATGATGGCTTATTTTTTGCGCCACCAATTCTACTTTGTAATGACGTCAGTCATTTTGCCCAAAAATCTGTGGTGAAGCAGGAAAAAAAATCATTGTGCGACAAAATTGAAAAAAAAACGCTGTTTTGTAACTTTTGGGGGCTTCCGTTTCTACGTAGTACATTTTTTGGTAAAAATGACACCTGATATGTATTCTGTAGGTCCATACGATTAAAATGATACCCTACTTATATAGGTTTGATTTTGTCGGACTTCTGGAAAAAATCATAACTACATGCAGGAAAATTAATACGTTTAAAATTGTCATCTTCTGACCCCTATAACTTTTTTATTTTTCCGTGTATGGGGCGGTATGAGGGCTCATTTTTTGCGCCATGATCTGAAGTTTTTAACGGTACCATTTGTGCATTGATAGGACTTATTGATCACTTTTTATTCATTTTTAAATGATATAAAAAGTGACCAAAAATGCACTATTTTGGACTTTGGAATTTTTTTGCGCGCACGCCATTGACCGAGCGGTTTAATTAATGATATATTTTTATAATTCGGACATTTCTGCACGCGGTGATACCACATATGTTTATTTTTATTTACACTGTGTTTTTTTTTTTATTGGAAAAGGGGGGTGATTCAAACTTTTAATAGGGGAGGAGTTAAATGATGTTTATTCACTTTTTTTTTTCACTTTTTTTTTGCAGTGTTATAGGTCCCATAGGGACCTATTACACTGCACACACTGATCTTCTATGTTGATCACTGGTTTCTCATAAGAAACCAGTGATCAACGATTCTGCCGGATGACTGCTCATGCCTGGATCTCAGGCACTGAGCAGTCATTCGGCGATCGGACAGCGAGGAGGCAGGTAGGGGCCCTCCCGCTGTCCTGTCAGCTGTTCGGGATGCCGCGATTTCACCGCGGCTATCCCGAACAGCCCACTGAGCTAGCCGGGATGCTTTCGGTTTCACTTTAGACGCGGCGTTCAACTTTGAACGCCGCGTCTAAAGGGTTAATAGCGCGCGGCACAGCGATCAATGCCGCGCGCTATTAGCCACGGGTCCCGGCCGTTGTTAGAGGCCGGGCCCGACCCGCTATGACGCGGGGCCACGCCGTGGCCCCGCGTTATAGATCGGGAGTGGACACATGACGTTCCAGTACGTCATGTGTCCTTAAGGGGTTAAACATATTTGGTAGAATAGTCTGAATGACTAAAATATAACGTTAATGACTCCATACGGTGAACGACATAAAACATAAAAATAACAAAGTCCAATGCTGAATTGTGATCACATCCCGGAAAAAAAAAAAAAAAAGGAATAAAAAGTCATCAAAAATCACATATACACAAATGTGGTACCGATGAAAACAACAAATCACAGATTAAGTGCCCATACAAGCCCGTACGTTTTCAGAAAAACGTACTCTCCAAAATCCCCTTGTCGCTCTTTCCCTTCTGAGCCCTCTACTGCGCCCGCCGAACACTTTACATAGACATTTGAGGTATGTGCTTACTCGAGAGAAATTGGGCTACAAATATAAGTATACATTTTCTCCTTTTACCCCTTGTAAAAATTCAAAAATTGGGTCTACAAGAACATGCGAGTGTAAAAAATGAAGATTGTGAATTTTCTCCTTCACTTTGCTTCTATTCCTGTGAAACACCTAAAGGGTTAAAATGATGACTGAATGTCATTTTGAATACTTTGGGGGGTGCAGTTTTTATAATGGGGTCTTTTGTGGGGTATTTCTAATATGAAGACCCTTCAAATCCACTTCGAACCTGAACTGGTCCCTGAAAAATAGTGAGTTTGAAAATTTTGTGAAAAATTGGAAAATTGCTGCTGAACTTTGAAGCCCTCTGGTGTCTTCCAAAAGTAAAAACTCGTCACTTTTATGATGCAAACATAAAGTAGACATATTGTATATGTGAATAAAAAATTTTTTTATTTGTAATATACATTTTCCTTACAAGCAGAGAGCTTCAAAGTTAGAAAAATGCAAAATTTTCTAATTTTTCATCCAATTTTTGGATTTTTCACAAGGAAAGGATGCAAGTTACCACAAAAATTTACCACCATGTTAAAGTAGAATATGTCACGAAAAAACAATCTCGGAATCAGAATGATAACTAAAAGCATTCCAGAGTTATTAATGTTTAAAGTGACAGTGGTCAGATGTGCAAAAAACGCTCTGGTCCTTAAGGCCAAAATGGGCTTGGTCCTGAAGGGGTTAAAGATCACAACCCCACAAAATCCATATGATGGCTTATTTTTTGCACGTATACCATTGACTGTGCGGTTTAATTAACTATATATTTTTATAATTCTGACATTTCTGCATGCGGCGATACCATATATGTTTATTTACACAGTTTTTGGATTTTTTTTTTACGGAAAAAGGGGGGTGATTCAAGCTTTTTTCACTTTTTTTTTTCAATGTTATAGCTCCCATAGGGAGCTATAACACTGCACACACTGATCTTTTACATTGATCAATGGTTTCTCATAGGAAACCATTGATCAATGATTCTGCCGCTTGACTGCTCATACCTGGATCTCAGGCACTGAGCAGTCATTTGGCGTTCGGACAGTGATCAAGTTGAACGCTGCATCTAAAGGGTTAATAGCGCGCGAAACCACGATCAGTGCTGCTCGCTATTAGCCTCGGCTCCCGGCTGTTGTTAGGGGCCTGGCCCGACCCGCTATGACGCTGGGCCACGGCGTGGCCCCGCATTATAGAAAGGTGGTGGGCGGAGGGCGTATAGGTATGCCCTCCGTCCCCAACAGGTTAAAGGAGATCTTTAGTGCTTATAACTTATACCCCAACCTAAGGATAGGGGATGAGTTATAAATCGCGGGGGGGTCCGGGCACTGGGCCCCCCCGCGATCTCCTGTATGGGGCCGTGGCAATGAACAGGAAAGGGGGCATTCTGTTCCCGCATGACGCGGCAGCCGGCACGCCCTTCCATGACTCCCATAGAAATACATGGAGGGGCGTGCCCGCTGCCGCGTCAAGCGGGGATGGAACACCCCCTTTCCTGTACATAACTGTGGCCCCGTACAGAAGATGGCGGGGGGCCCGATCGCTCGTACCCCCCAGTGATCTATAACTTATACCCTATCCTTAGGATGGGGGATAAGTTATAAGCACTACAGATCTTCTTTAAATGTGAGTGCAGGTGCAGTGACCATGCCGGCGTATAAGATGACTTGGCGTATAAGACGACCCCCAACTTTGCCGTGCTGGGAGTTGTAGTTTCACAACAGCTGGAGGCACCCTGGTTTTTAGTATACAGTATTAGTTTTTACTTGCTCTGGCCGGCCCCCGCCTGCAGCTACACACAGGAGCCCGCCCGGGCAGATAGTCAGAAGTTTTCCTATCCCGGACCTCAATACCCGGCGTATAAGACGACCCCCGGCTTTTCAGAAGAAAATTTGGGGTTAAAAAGTCGTCTTATACGCCGGGATATACGGTATTTATATATTTTTAACCCCTTCAGGACAGGTTTTTTCATTTTTGCACTTAGTTTTTACCTCCTCACCTTCTTAAAATCATAACACTTTCAATTTTCTACATACAGAGTCCTATAAGGGCTGTTTTTTTGTGCCACCTATTGTACTTTGTAATGACATCAATCATTTCACCACAAAATCTACGGAAAAACTAGGGGGGAAAAAAAAACTCCATTCTGATTTTTTTTTTTTAGGGGGTTCAGATTCTACACACTGCACTTTTCGGTAAAAATGACACCTTATATATATTCTGTAGATCCATACGATTAAATTGATACACAGCTTATTAAGGTTTGATTTTGTTTTACTTCTGTTAAAAAAAAATCATTACTTTTACACCAAAATTAGTACGTTTAAAATTGTCCTCTTCTGACCTCTATAACTTTTTTTTTATTTTTCCGTATACAGCAAACAATTAGCCCTCATACAGTTTAAAACATACTTATATTGTTCAAAAAGTTAGATATTTTTTTGAAGCAGTACAAAAAGAGTAAAGCGTTTACCCAAGCATTGACCCGCAGTATAAAAAGAACATGTCAGTGAATAAAAACGAAAACCCTCAAAAGTTGCCAAATTGTGGTTTTCTTTTCAATTTCCAGCCGTAAATAATATATATATATTTTTTTATAGTACCGTACATTTTATGTTACCGTACATTACAAAGTACAGTTGGTCGCAAAATAAACAACAACTCATATTGGTCTTTGGGTGGAAAATTAAAAGATTTATGGCTCTTAGAAGGGGAGGAGGAAAAAATGAAAATGTAAAAATGAAAATGTCCTTTGTCCTCAAGACCAAAAAGGGCTGTGACCCTGAAGGGGTTAAAACTGTAATCTTCAAATCCTTTGTAAACCCCCAGTATAACTGTACATAGTGTAAGTAAAGTACAGTACAGCCATTACAATGGATACACATACACGTGATGTCATCTGCTGTGACATCACACATCAAAGAGACTTTCTCCAGGGTAGAATCCAATCCCTAACACTTATTTCCTCGGTTCGGCGGGTGAACACGTTCTCCTACTAGACCTGCGCTTATTTTGCAAATTGAAGAGAATTTTGTCTATTTAGGCAAAAGGATCCTGTAAGGACGGTGACCATGAAGCTAAGAGGTAGGAATAATGAAAACTTCCAAAATTTCAGTTTATAAATGGATTTAACATGAATGTATTAGTGTAAAGTTAATATAGTAGAGTGCAGTAAAGTTACTGATGTTCTCTTGTACAGTCTATCCTGGGTGGCTTTAAAGGGGGGCTTCCCCAGCGTTCGGCACATTTTGTTCCAAACGCTTGGAGCGGGCGGCGGGGGTTGTGACATTAGGGCCACGCCCCCTCAATGTAAGTCTATGGGAAGGTTGTGGTGTTACCTCACGAGGGGCGTGGCCGTGAAGTTGCGACCCTGTCGAATGCTGAATGAACGCTGGGTGCTGCACAGAGATCGCTGGGGTACCAGCTGCGGGACCCCTGCAATCAGACATCTTATCCCCTATCCTTTGGATAGGGGATAAGATGTCTAGAGGCAGAGTACTCCTTTAAGTCTCTTACAGCAATTGAGCAAATGTTTATTCCTGTGAGATAAATGATTTCAGTTTGTGAATCAATGCTTTAAGTATTTTGCCTTCTAAAAGAAAACATGGGAAACTACTCTGATATTAGTGAAATAATATAATAATAGTAGTAATATAATTATAATAACAATGTTTTAGTCACACATAAGTTTAAAAAAAGCTTCATACAGTGACAATACAGTGATCCATGACATCTAATCTTCTAGCATATAGCCTATAAAACATTGATAGTTTGCCGTATAAATTATAGTTTTAACAAAAAAAGTATATATATGTATATATATATATATATATACATATATATGAACATATGTATTTACATATATATATATACATAAATAAATGAATGAATATAGGTCTAATATATTGTATCCTGTCGCTATTTTGCAGATATCCCAGTTCTCTCGGTGCCTGTCGTGTGTCTCATACATTACGTGACGAGTTTCCTTTGGCGGTATACTAACCTATATCATTATAAGGTCACTCCACCATATTATGAGATCCATAAAATACCTGGGAAGAAGATTAAGCACCGTGGTCAGCGAGCAGATGTGGCTATTGACATGGCTTTAGGTGACAATTCAGACCCACATGAATCCAGGCACAGCGATCATGTGACAGTCACCATGGAGGATAACCAGATGGATTTACCAACAACCTCTGAAGATGCCTCGGAGCCCAAAGTGTCTTGGCTGCAGCGGACTTGGCAATATGCTAAAAGCAAACTGAAGTGGCCCAATTATGTATCCAATGTTTGGGTTGGAGCATGGGCCATGGCCAAGCGGACAGTAACCGGCATGATGACCACATTCAAGATGCCATTTTACTTCCTACATACACAGCTAAGAAGTATTACAGCAAAGGCCATTGACGATCAATGTGAACCAATTTAACAAGACGGCTGATTGGGTCACACAAGATCTACATATGGTTTGGGGTGGGGGTGGGGAGGAGCCCGAAATGCAGCCACCTCCACGTGGTGGGCTCTGGGTCACTTGATACATTAACAAGTGAGCGAGGAGCTGCATAATTCAAGGCACATTTCCCATATAGGACATACAGCTTGTAATGGAGACAGAAGATATTGACCACCTAGAGATACATTTTGCACATAAGTGGGAAAACAAGCCCCCCTATTGGATGATTAAGGAATCAGAGATATGTAGAAGGGGAGAGGTGGATTCCCAGGAATGGAGGATGACAATATATCTCTAGCATAATATCTCTGGATAAGTGGATATGGTGGAAACAGTATCATTATTACAATTATTTTTAACCCCTTAAGGACCTGCAATGTAAATGTACATTTGCATTGCCATCTTCTGGGATCACCACGTCTCTGGATGCGGTGATTGGACTGGGATGGCTGTTGTTATCTAAAAGCAGCCACCTCGGCATATCGCCCAGGGGGGGGGGTCCCGGGAATCCCCCCTTGGCGGCAATCGCTGTGATTCGTCAGTCAATACTGACCGGTGAATCACGGCTTTTCCAGGCCAAATGGGTCACTGGTGACCAAGGAAATATGGGTGATTGGTGCTGTCCGAGACAGCACCAATCACCATTGCCCAGCAGGAGTGAGGTGGCACTGGTGCCACCTCACGATCATGGTGATTGGTCGGCTGAGACCAGCTGAAGAATCACGGCATCTTCTGGGCTGTCCTGACGGCACCCGTTCCACCCCTAGTCTGGAGGGCGAGAGCGGGTACCGACCATGTAGTGTGCAGCGGCGGGGATAGCATACTGGCGGTGGCAGGAAATGACTGGCAGCAGCAGCAGGAGGTGAGGCCTGTGTGCCTCCTACTGTTTCATAACTACAATTCCCAGCATGCACAGCCAAAGGGCATGCTGGGAGTTGTAGTTATGTAACAGCTGGAGATACCCTGGTTGGGAAACACTGTGCTGTACAGATGAAGTGGGGCCAGTATGAGAATAGCTCTTAGTGTAAGATTATATGGGAATGGTCCTAACCTTTGAAGTGGGAACTTGCACTTAATGCAGATTCCATTTCTTTGGAGCCAAAAGCAACACGAGTTGTGTGTCTCATCTTGCTCCTCCGCTGCTGCTGAAGCCTTCCTCATCTATGCCGTCTGCAGAGTTTTTGTGATCTGGAGTATTGTTATTGGAAGTCTCCTTGGAAGCTCTGGAAGACGGATATCATGGTAGAGACGTCTGTGCTGAGAAACAAAGTTCCCGAAAAAACTTTTTGAAGGAGATTTATCTTTTTTTTTTTTTTTTACTTACTTTTTCTTACATGCGACCTATCAAAAAGTCATACGACCTTGATAAATAAATTGCACGTAAGCAAAACCCGGGAAACCCACTTGCAAAAGCATTTTTTTAAATCAGAAAAGTAGATAAAGTTCCTTATCTACCCTTTATTACCAGTAGTGTTTCTAGAGAGTGACGGGGAAGGGGGGGGGGGAGGGGGGTTGGGGCGTACTGCATTGGATGAAGCTGTATTGCTTTTTTTTTTTTTTTTTAAAGGAAAATTTTAGTGCCACATATGGGTTATTTACGTAGTCTGTAAAAATCTTACACAACTATTTTGTGCCTTATTCTATTTTAACACAACATTTTCAAATTTAGTGGGTACGCCAGCATGTACGTGTCCTACAATTAACAAGGTGTGCAGTGTGTATTTTTAACCTTAAAATTAATAGAGTTGTTATATAATTAAAGTTTTCTATAATTAACATTAACCTTTGTGCTCTCCCGGTACAGGACCGGTCCTGTACCATCCTTAAGTCCCCTCAGGAAGAGTCCCTTAGGTCCATAGGGCTCTCCTGCAGCGCTCCCCCCTTGTTGTCTCATAAATGCAGTGTATATTCATTATGTGTTTTTATAGTTCATATGTATAAAGTTGTACAGTTTGTATAAAATGCATAGGACCTTCCTTGGTCATGTGATCTACTGTCATGTGATATACCCAGAGTTCCATGGGCACAGGAGCTCCAAGCATTAGCAACCAATGGGCTTTTGTCCAGCCCCCTAGTATATAAGTGGCTGTAGTCTCTATACTCTCTCTTATCTCTTGGACTCAAAAGGAAGCACAAAGTCCTGTATACTACAAATTCATCTCATCAAGGCCAAAGCCTAAAGAAATGCAGCCACTTTTAAAACGTAAGTTACAATTCTCTCTACAAATCCAGTGACTACTCCTCAGCTAAGGAATATATCAGTAGCACAATGGTCTGCCTAAATATCTCAATAATAACAAGTCCAAGCAAACATGTGAGGTGTCCTGTGTCACGGTTGCCTCTGAAGGAACTGCATAATTGTAAAGACTGTTCCCTAAACATTTCAAGTAAAAGTTCCAGTTTATTCAGAATCCTTGCTGTGGACATTCCTTTATTACAAACCATTTTTGGGTTGGTTGACGGCGGTTACTATACCGGAATAACCACATACTCGCGTCACGAACACTAAGGGGTTAACAACATCTTGCCCCCAGGATTTATACCACCTGCTACATACTGCAACACCCCAGTCACCACATTTCTTTTGGCGTCCTACGAACAGGATACGGGTGTGTGCCTTTAATAATTCAGCCACCCAGGCCACCCACAATGAAAAACGGGTGTATGCCGTGATTGCAAGTGCCACTAGTCATCCCCCTGTGCAGGAATATGTATAGAAAACTGTCCAGGATTGTCGCAATCCGCGACCGAAATTACGCCCAAAAGTGTACAGGACATTGTTGCTGAAATTGTGCTTTGCCGGGGTGCTAGAAAAAGTAAGGGGGAGGTGAAGAATATTGTATTGTGGCCATGGGTAAGATTAGGAACGAAGCCATGTTACGTGCTTCAGTACAAAAGTACCTGAAGTCTCCTCAGCGGCCAATTTGAGTATGTTCCTGTTTTCATAATATGTGCCCTACTATTTGGTCCCATTACCCTGATGGGTTTGTTCTTACCTTCTTTGTTTCTTGCTCCTTTGAATTGTTTTATTGTATTGTAAAACTTAATGAAATGATCTAATTAAAAAAAAAAATACCTGAAGGGGTTAAGGAAGAACCCAAGAAGCGCGCCAAGATGTCCCATGCTGGATATCATGTAGCAGCGTCTATGCCGAAGTGGAACTGTTGTCTGACTTCCTGTGGGACAGGAAGTCAGAGCTGCACCAATGACGTCCTTCCGGCCGGCCGGCATTTTGTTGAAGCCTCTTATAAAAGGCACCATGCGGCCATCCCTCTTCAGTCCGGAAATGGCAGAGAGGTGTACAGACATGGCGCAGCCCACCAGAGCACGTGAAGAGAGCAACAAGATGGCTGCGGAGCAGCGGAAAGTTACAGTGGCTGCAGCGCAGCTGTTCCATGACCTAGCTGACCATTTGCAGCAATTGCCCCTTGGGGCCGAGGAGGCCTGCAAGCTGCCCCCGCTTCCAGAGGACGATGAATGGCAAGCTACCCCAAAAAGGGGATCACCACAGTCTTCAGCAGCAGCATCGCCGGTGAGATTGTTCCCTCGCCACAGATCCTGGGCGGAGATTGCAACCGAGGAGTCAGATGTAAGTACGCCGGCCGAGGCCGCATTTTCTACGCCTTCAGCCCCGACAGGGAACCCCCAGGGCAGAAGTCTGTTCCAGTTAGAGCACGCTCACAGTCACCCCTTCTCCTTCAATGGGTGTTCGGCGACGAGCCAGAGTTTGTCCCGTACTTGTGGGACCATGTCCTTCCCCTGCCAGGGAAGTCCCATCCACCAGTTCCCACAGTACAGGCTGAGAGAGCCCGCAGAGAGGCCGAAATAGCCAGCATCATTGAGAAATTAAAAGCCCAGCACAGAGAGAGGTATGGGCCTAAGCAGTTGCCCTATGAAGTACAAGTAGAGCAGCAGCAGGATACTAAAAGGCTGGAAGCCCTCTATATAAGCAAGTTGGACTATCCACAAGTGGGTGAGCCACCCTTGGAGCGCCGACTCGCCACAGTTATAAAATTTGATAAAGTACGTGGCTTTGGCACCCTCCAAGACTGCCAGCATGGAGGAACCATGCTAGTAAATAGGAAAGTCGTTCAGCGGGACTGCCTGCCTCCAGCACTCCACTCCTTAGAAGCAGGGGAGATAGTGGAATATACCCCGGTAAAAAGTCTGCGGGGAGAATGGGCGGCAGCCATAACCAGGCCCAAGAATCCCACTCAAATACCCTTTACGTATTTTCCGTCGGACGACTGGGACATAGATCCCCATTGAATTCGGCCGATAAGGTGGAAGAAGAAATGTATTTGTCCGAGGCGCCCATCATGGCTCCTAAATTTATGAGGAGAGAGAGAAAAGGAAAAAAGGGGGGAGGCTCAAGCTAAATGTAAAGCATAACACAAAAGGGTGCTATCTGGCTCATAAAACAATAAGCACAATAATAACCAGACTAAATAGCCATAAAGGATGCATACCCAATATCATATAATGCAAGAAAATGTAAACTTTATTATAACACATATGACACAAAGTAAGGAAAAACACTCTAAAAACACTTAAAAAGGCTCAGAAGAGCCGCACTACAACAGTGGGACCAATTGTGGTCACCACAGGACATGGGAAGAAAAATGAAAGGGACCCCTCCTGTCACTCACCAAATAAGTAACAATAAAACACAAATGACAAAAAAGGGCAATGACAAATGGGCTTCTTTATTGGACATGGGCTTACTGGGACACTTTCCCTCCTTCCTCCGTCTGTGGATCGTCCACTGTGTTTGTATATTAGTGTACTGAGTATTACATTCTTGCACCTGCTTCCCTGAGTAACATTCATCGCATTGTACCATTTACCATTTGGGGACTGGCATGCACAGTTTGTTGACTGTCCACTACTTTTTTGTCATTTGTGTTTTATTGTTACTTATTTGGTGAGTGACAGGAGGGATCCCTTTCATGTTTCTTCCCATGTCCTGTGGTGACCATAATTCGTCCCACTGTTGTAGTGTGGCTCTTCTGAGCCTTTTTAAGTGTTTTTAGAGTGTTTTCCTTGCTTTGTGTCATATGTGTTATAATAAAGTTTACATTTTCTTGCATTATATGATATTGGGTATGCATCCTTTATGGCTATTTAGTCTGGTTTTTATTGTGTAAATTTATGAGGAGGTCCAGTCCTGAATCTTCACTTACAGAAAATGTGCCCAGGCGTACTCCCCCAGAGGAGGTGAGGCCTAACCAACGGGCACCAACTTATGTGCCTAGGCCTACTCCACGCCGGAGGTGAGGCCTAATCAGCACGCACCGACCGATGTGCCGTGGCCTACTCCACCTAAGGAAGTGTGGCCGAACCAGCTGGCACCTACAGCTGTACCAGCGGCATCAGTCTCTGAAGTCAATGTGGTGGTCAATGTTAATCCGACCATAACACAGTCCTGGCTGACCAATGTAGCCTGGAGGGAAACCCAACCTCGTGCTCCCAGATATATATCACAAAGCAGGAAGCACACCGACAGGCGAGGTTGGGAAGCAAGAAGAACCAATTTCAAATTTTTTGCATTCTACTAAATGTGTGGTACACTAATACCTTCTTTATTGTTTCAGGTTATCATTATCCGCAACAGTTCAAGTCAAGTGCCTGGCAGGACTGTGCAAAGAAGTTTCACCATTTGTAAAGTAACCATTTTCGTAAGTTTGTGCCCGGCTCTGGCCGAGAGACTCCTTGCCCTAGGAGATCCTATTAAGTCTTGTGCCCAGCTATAGCCATGATCCTAACCAAAGACTCCATAATGTAGGTGGATTGCTGAGCCTTACATGCACGTTATTGTATATGTGATAAAAGTAATATATATTTTGTGCACTATTTGGCACTCAAAAATATCAGGTAAATTTAACCTGACCATCTTAATTATTTGCTGCTGGTATTTAACCTTTGTGCCTACAAGCAACAAAAGTTATGTTCACCTAAAATGTAATAAAATGTAAATGGTATCACGATTCGGCTGGCTGGAGGTGGATCCTCTGTGCCAGAGAGGGATTGGCGTGGACCGTGCTGGTGGACCGGCTCTAAGTTGCTACTGGTATTCACCAGAGCCCGCCGCAAAGCGGGATGGTCTTGCAGCGGCGGTAGCAACCAGGTCGTATCCACCAGCAACGGCTCAACCTCTCTGACTGCTGAAGATAGGCGCGGTACAAGGGAGTAGACAAGAGCAAGGTCGGACGTAGCAGAAGGTCAGGGCAGGCAGCAAGGATCGTAGTCAGGGGCAACGGCAGGAGGTCTGGAACACAGGCTAGGAACACACAAGGAAACGCTTTCACTGGCACAATGGCAACAAGATCCGGCGAGGGAGTGCAGGGGAAGTGAAGTATAAATAGGGAGTGCACAGGTGAACAAACTAATTAAGCCAGCTGCGCCAATCAGTGGCGCAGTGGCCCTTTAAATTGCAGAGACCCGGCGCGCGCGCGCCCTAAGGAGCGGGGCCGCGCGCGCCGGGACAAGACCGACGGAGAGCGAGTCAGGTACGGGAGCCGGGATGCGCATCGCGAGCGGGCGCCTCCCGCAACGCGAATCGCATCCCGGCTGAGAGAGGTATTGCAGCGCACCCGGTCAGCAGGTCTGACCGGGGTGCTGCAAATGCGAGGATGATGCGAGCGCTCCGGGGAGGAGCGGAGACCCGGAGCGCTCGGCGTAACAGTACCCCCCCCCCCCTTGGGTCTCCCCCTCTTCTTGGAGCCTGAGAACCTGAGGACAAGACTTTTGTCTAGGATGTTGTCCTCAGGTTCCCAGGATCTCTCTTCTGGACCACAGCCTTCCCAATCCACCAAGAAATTTTTTTTCCCTCTGACCGTCTTGGAGGCCAGAATCTCCTTCACGGAGAAGACGTCAGAAGAACCGGAAACAGGAGTGGGAGAAACAAGTTTGGGAGAGAAGCGGTTAATGATGAGTGGTTTAAGGAGAGAGACATGGAAGGCATTGGGAATACGAAGAGAAGGAGGAAGAAGGAGTTTGTAAGAGACAGGGTTAATCTGGCACAAGACTTTGAAAGGACCAAGATAGCGTGGTCCCAGTTTGTAACTGGGGACACGAAAGCG
>NW_026607634.1:0-131721 GCF_029499605.1 Hyla sarda
CTGGCTCGCTCGCTCGCAAATCTGGCTAGCTCGCTCTCATATCTGGCTCGCTCGCTCACATATCTGGCTCGCTCGCTTGCTCTCATGTCTGGTTTTGCTCGCTGTCATATCTGTCTTGCTCGCTTGCTCTCTTGTCTGGTTCGCTTTCTTATATGGCACGCTCTCATATCTGGCTGGCTCGCTTGCTCTCATATCTGGCTCGCTCGCTTGCGCTCATATCTGGCTCGCTCTCTTGCTCTCTTGTTTGGCTCGCTCGCTTGCTCCCTTGTCTGGCTCGCTCTCTTGCTCTCATATCTGGCTTGCTCGCTTGCTGAAATATCTGGCTCGCTCGCTTGCTCTCTTGTCTGGCTCGCTCTCTTATCTGGCTCGCTTGCTAACATATCTGGCTCGCTCGCTTGCTCTCTTGTCTGGCTTGCTCTCATATCTGGCTCGATCGCTTGCTCTCTTGTCTGGCTTGCTTTCTTATCTGGCTCGCTCTAATATCTGGCTTGCTCGCTTGCTCTCATATCTGGCTCGCTCGCTTGCTCTCTTGTCTGTCTCGCTCTCTTTCATGGCTCGCTCGCATATTTGGCTCGCTCGCTCTCATATCTGGCTCGCTCGCTTGCTCTCTTGTCTGGCTCGCTCTCTTATATGGCTCTCTCGCATATCTGGCTCGCTCGCTCTCACATCTGGCTCGCTCGCTTGCACTCTTGTCTGGCTCCCTCTCTTATCTGGCTCGCTTGCTCTCATATCTGGCTCGCTCGCTTGCTCTCTTGTCTGGCTCGCTCTCTTATCTGGCTCGCTTGTATATCTGGCTTGCTCGCTTGCTCTTATATCTGGCTCTCTTGCTCTCTTGTCTGTCTCGCTCTCTTTAATGGCTCGCTCGCATATCTGGCTCGCTCGCTCTCACATCTGGCTCGTTCGCTTGCTCTCATATCTGGCTCGCTCGCTCGCTCTCCTGTCTGGCTCGCTCTCTTATCTGGCTTGCTCGCTCTCATATCTGGCTCGCTCGCTCGCTCTCCTGTCTGGCTCGCTCTCTCATCTGGCTCACTCGCTCGCATATCTGGCTCGCTCGCATATCTGGCTCGCTCTTTTATCTGGCTCGCTCGCATATCTGGCTCGCTCGCTCACATCTGGCTCGCTCGCTTGGTCTCATATCAGGCTCGCTCGCTTGCTCTCTTGTCTGGCTCGATCTCTTATCTGGCTCGCTCGCATATCTGGCTCGCTCGCTCACATCTGGCTCGCTCGCTTGCTCTCATATCTGGCTCGCTCGCTTGCTCTCTTGTCTGGCTCGCTCTCTTATCTGACTCCTTCGCATATCTGGCTCGCTCGCTCTCATATCTGGCTCGCTCGCTTGCTCTCATGTCTGGCTCGCTCGCTCTCATATCTGGCTCGCTCACTTGCTCTCTTGTCTGGCTCGCTCTCTTATATGGCCCGCTCGCATATCTGGCTCGCTCGCTTGCTCTCATATCTGGCTCGCTCGCTTGTGCTCTTCTCTGACTCGCTCTCTTATCTGGCCTGTTTGCTCGAAAATCTGGCTCGCTCGCTCGCAAATCTGGCTAGCTCGCTCTCATATCTGGCTCGCTCGCTCACATATCTGGCTCGCTCGCTTGCTCTCATGTCTGGTTTTGCTCGCTGTCATATCTGTCTTGCTCGCTTGCTCTCTTGTCTGGTTCGCTTTCTTATCTGGCACGCTCTCATATCTGGCTGGCTCGCTTGCTCTCATATCTGGCTCGCTCGCTTGCGCTCATATCTGGCTCGCTCTCTTGCTCTCTTGTTTGGCTCGCTCGCTTGCTCCCTTGTCTGGCTCGCTCTCTTGCTCTCATATCTGGCTTGCTCGCTTGCTGAAATATCTGGCTCGCTCGCTTGCTCTCTTGTCTGGCTCGCTCTCTTATCTGGCTCGCTTGCTAGCATATCTGGCTCGCTCGCTTGCTCTCTTGTCTGGCTTGCTCTCTTATCTGGCTCGTTTGCTCTCATATCTGGCTCGCTTGCTTGCTCTCAAGTCTGGCTCGCTCTCTTATCTGGCTCGCTCGCTCTCTTATCTGGCTCGCTCGCTCGCATATCTGGCTCGCTCGCTCTCATATCTGGCTCGCTCACTTACTCTCATGCCTGGCTCGCTCGCTCTCATATCTGGCTTGCTCGCTTGCTCTTATGTCTGGCTCGCTCGCTCTCATATCTGGTTCGCTCGCTCTCATATCTGTCTCGCTCGATTGCTCTCTTGTCTGGTTCGCTCTCTTATCTGGCACGCTCGCTCTCATATTTGGCTTGCTTGCTTGCTCTCAGATCTGTCTCGCTCGCTTGCTCTCATATCTGGCTCGCTCGCTTGCTCTCATATCTGGCAAGCTCGCTTGCTCTCTTGTCTTGCTCGCTCTCTTATCTGGTTCGCTCGCTCTCATATCTGGCTGGCTCGCTTGCTCTCTTGTCTGGTTCGCTCTCTTATCTGTCTTGCTCTCATATCTGGCTTGCTCGCTTGCTCTCTTGTCTGGCTAGCTCTCTTATCTGGCTCGCTCGCTAGCATATCTGGCTCGCTCGCTTGCTCTCTTGTCTGGCTTGCTCTCATATCTGGCTCGCTCGCTTGCTCTCATGTCTGGCTCGCTCGCTCTCATATCTGGCTCGCTCGCTTGCTCTCATGTCTGGCTCGCTCGCTCTCATATCTGGCTCGCTCGCTTGCTCTCTTGTCTGGTTCGCTCTCTTTTCTGTCTCACTCTCATATCTGGCTTGCTCGCCTGCTCTCATATCTGGGTCACTCGCTTGCTCTCATATCTGTCTCGCTTGCTTGCTCTCATATCTGGCTCCCTCGCTTGCTCTCATATCTGGCTCGCTCGCTTTCTCTCTTGTTTGGCTTGCTCTCTTATCTGGCTCGCTCGCATATCTGGCTCGCTCGCTCTCAAATCTGGCTCGCTCGCTTGCTCTCATATCTGGCTCGCTCGGTTGCTTAATTGTCTGGCTCGCTCTCTTATCTGCCTCGCTTTCTCTCACATCTGGCTTGCTCGCTTGCTCTCATATCTGGCTCGCTCGCTGCTCTCTTGTCTGGCTCCCTCTCTTATCTGGCTCGCTCGCATATCTTGCTCGCTTGCTCTCACATCTGGCTCGCTCGCTTGCTCTCATATCTGGCTCGTTTGCTTGCTCTCTTGTCTGGCTCGCTCACTTATCTGGCTTGCTCACTAGCATATCTGGCTGACTTGCTCTCTTGTCTGGCTTGCTCTCTTATCTGTCTCGCTCTCACATCTGGCTCGCTCGCTTGCTCTCATATCTGGCTCGCTCGCTTGCTCTCTTGTTTGGCTCGCTCTCTTATCTGGCTTGCTCGCTAGCATATCTGGCTAGCTCACTTGCTCTCTTGTCCTGCTCGCTCTCTTATCTGGCTCGCTCGCTCTCATATCTGGCTGGCTCGCTTGCTCTCATATCTGGCTTGCTCGCTTGCTCTCATATCTGGCTCGCTCGCTTGCTCTCCTATCTGTCTCGCTCGCTTGCTCTTTTGTCTGGCTTGCTCTCCTATCTGTCTCGCTCTCACATCTGGCTCGCTCGCTTGCTCTCATATCTGGCTCGCTCGCTTGCTCTCTTGTCTGGCTCGCTCTCTTATCTGGCTTGCTCGCTAGCATATCTGGCTCGCTCGCTTGCTCTCATGTCTGACTCGTTCGCTCTCATGTCTGGCTCGCTCGCTTGCTCTCATGTCTGGCTCGCTCGCTCTCATATCTGGCTCGCTCGCTTGCTCTCTTGTCTATTTGCTCTCTTATCTGGCTCGCTCTCATATCTGGCTTGCTCGCTTGCTCTCATATTTGGCTCGCTCGCTTGCTCTCATATCTGGCTCGCTCGCTTGCTCACTTGTCTGGCTCGCTCTCTTATCTGGCTCGCTCTCATATCTGGCTTGCTAGCTTGCTCTCATATCTGGCTCGCTCGCTTGCTCTCTTGTCTTGCTCGCTCTCTTATCTGTCTCGCTCGCTCTCATATCTGGCTGGCTCGCTTGTTCTCATATCTGGCTCGCTCGCTCTCATGTCTGGCTCGCTCGTATATCTGGATCGCTCGCTTGCTCTCATATCTGGCTCGCTCGCTTGCTTAATTGTCTGTCTCGCTCTCTTATCTGCCTCGCTCTCTCTCACATCTGGCTTGCTCAATTACTCTCTTATCTGTTTCGCTCTCACATCTGGCTCGCTCGCTTTCTCTCATATCTGGCTCGCTCACTTGCTCTCTTGTCTGGCTCGCTCTCTTATCTGGCTTGCTAGCTAACATATCTGGCTCGCTCGCTGCTCTCTTGTCTGGCTCACTCTCTTATCTGGCTCGCTCGCATATCTGGCTCGCTCGCTCTCACATCTGGCTAACTCGCTTGCTCTCATAACTGGCTCGATCGCTTGCTCTCTTGTCTGGCTTGCTTTCTTATCTGGCTCGCTCTAATATCTGGCTTGCTCGCTTGCTCTCATATCTGGCTCGCTCACTTGCTCTCTTATCTGTCTCGCTCTCTTTCATGGCTCGCTCGCATATTTGGCTCGCTCGCTTTCATATCTGACTCGCTCACTTGCTCTCTTGTCTGGCTCGCTCTCTTATCTGGCTCACTCGCTCTCATATCTGGCTCGCTCGCTTGCTCTCATGTCTGGGTCGCTCGCTCTCATATCAGGCTCGCTCACTTGCTCTCAAGTCTGGCTCACTCGCTCTCATATCTGGCTCGCTCGCTTGCTCTCTTGTCTGGCTCGCTCTCTTATATGGCTCGCTCGCATATCTGGCTCGCTCGCTCTCACATCTGGCTCGCTCGCTTGCACTCTTGTCTGGCTCCCTCTCTTATCTGGCTCGCTTGCTCTCATATCTGGCTCGCTCGCTTGCTCTCTTGTTTGGCTCGCTCGCTCTCATATCTGTCTGGCTCGCTTGCTTTCTTGTCTGGCTCGCTCTCTTATCTGGCATGCTCTCATATCTGGCTTGCTCGCTTGCTCTCATATCTGGCTTGCTCGCTTGCTCTCATATCTGGCTCGCTCGCTTGCTCTCTTGTCTGACTCGCTCTCTTATCTGGTTCACTCGCATATCTGGCTCGCTCGCTCTCAAATCTGGCTCGCTCGCTTGCTCTCATATCTGGCTAGCTCACTTGCTCTCTTGTCTGGTTTGCTCTCTTATCTGGCTCGCTCTCTTATCTGGCTCGCTCGCTCGCATATCTGGCTCGCTCGCTTGCTCTCATATCTGGCTCTCTCTCTTGTCTGGCTCGCTCTCTTATCTGGCTTGCTCGCATATCTGGCTCGCTCCCTCTCACATCTGGCTCGCTCGCTTGCCCTCATGTCTGGCTCGCTCTCTTATCTGGCTCGCTCGCTCGCATATCTGGCTCGCTCGCTTGCTCTCATGTCTGGCTCGCTCGCTCTCATATCTGGCTCGCTGGCTTACTCTCATTCCTTGATTGCTCGCTCTCATATCTGGCTCGCTCGCTTGCTCTCTTGTCTGGCTCGCTCTCTTATCTGGCTCGCTCGTATATCTGGCTTGCTCGCTTGCTCTTATATCTGGCTCTCTTGTTCTCTTGTCTGTCTCGCTCTCTTATATGGCTCACTCGCATATCTGGCTCGCTCGCTCTCACATCTGGCTCGTTCGCTTGCTCTCATATCTGGCTCGCTCGCTCGCTCTCCTGTCTGGCTCGCTCTCTTATCTGGCTCGCTCGCTCTCATATCTGGCTCGCTCGCTCGCTCTCCTGTCTGGCTCGCTCTCTTATCTGGCTCACTTGCTCGCATATCTGGCTCGCTCGCTCACAAATCTGGCTCGCTCGCTCGCATATCTGGCTTGCTCTCTTATCTGGCTCGCTCGCATATCTGGCTCGCTTGCTCACATCTGGCTCGCTCGCTTTGTCTCATATCTTGCTCGCTCGCATGCTCTCTTGTCTGGCTCGATCTCTTATCTGGCTCGCTCGCATATCTGGCTCGCTCGCTCACATCTGGCTCGCTCGCTTGCTCTCATATCTAGCTCGCTCGCTTGCTCTCTTGTCTGGCTCGCTCTCTTATCTGACTCGTTCGCATATCTGGCTCGCTCGCTCTCATATCTGGCTCGCTCGCTTGCTCTCATGTCTGGCTCGCTCGCTCTCATATCTGGCTCGCTCGCTTGCTCTCATGTCTGGCTCGCTCCCTCTCATATCTGGCTTTCTCGCTTGCTCTCTTGTCTGGTTCGCTCTCTTATCTGGCTCGCTCTCATATCTGGCTTTCTCGCTTGCTCTCATATCTGGTTCGCTCGCTTGCTTTCTTGTCAGGCTCGCTCGCATATCTGGCTCGCTCGCTCTCACATCTGGCTGGCTCGCTTGCTCTCATATCTGGCTCGCTCGCTCTCATATCTGGCTCGCTCGCTTGCTCTCTTGTCTTGCTCGCTCTCTTATCTGGCTCGCTCGCTCTCATATCTGGCTGGCTCGCTTGCTCTCATATCTGGCTCGCTCGCTTGCTCTCTTGTCTGGCTCGCTCTCTTATCTGGCTTGCTCGCTAGAATATCTGGCTCGCACGCTTGCTCTCTTGTCTGGCTTGCTCTCTTATCTGGCTCGCTCGCTCTCATATCTGGCTCGCTCGTTTGCTCTCATGTATGGCTCGCTCTCATATCTGGCTTTCTCGCTTGCTCTCTTGTCTGGCTCGCTCTCTTATCTGGCTCGCTCGCATATCTGGCTAGCTCGCTCTCACATCTGGCTGGCTCGCTTGCTCTCATTTCTGGCTGGCTCGCTTGCTCTCATTTCTGGCTGGCTCGCTTGCTCTCATATCTGGCTCGCTCGCTTGCTCTCTTGTCTGGCTCGCTCTCATATCTGGCTATCTCGCTTGCTCTCTTGTCTTACTCGCTCTCTTATCTGGCTCGCTCGCTCTCATATCTGGTTGGCTCGCTTGCTCTCATATCTGGCTCGCTCGCTTGCTCTCATATCTGGCTCGCTCGCTCTCATGTCTGGCTCGCTCTCATATCTGGATCGCTCGCTTGCTCTCATATCTGGCTCGCTCGCTTGCTTAATTGTCTGGCTCGCTCTCTTATCTGCCTCGCTCTCTCTCACATCTGGCTTGCTCGCTTGCTCTCATATCTGGCTCGCTCGCTTGCTCTCTTGTCTGGGTCGCTCTCTTATCTGGCTCGCTCTCATATCTGGCTTGCTAGCTTGCTCTCATATCTGACTCGCTCGCTTGCTCTCTTGTCTGGCTCGCTCTCTTATCTGGCTCGCTCGCATATCTGGCTCGCTCGCTCTCAAATCTAGCTCGCTCGCTTGCTCTCATATCTGGCTAGTTCGCTTGCTCTCTTGTCTTGCTCGCTCTCTTATCTGGCTTGCTCGCTCTCATATCTGGCTGGCTCGCTTGCTCTCATATCTTGCTCGCTCGCTTCCTGCTCTCTTGTCTGGCTCGCTCTCTTATCTGGCTTGCTCGCTAGCATATCTGGCTCGCTCGCTTGCTATCTTGTCTGGCTTGCTCTCTTATCTGGCTCGCTCGCTCTCATATTTGGCTCGCTCGCTTGCTCTCATGTCTGGCTCGCTCGCTCTCATATCTGGCTCGCTCGCTTGCTCTCTTGTCTGGCTCGCTCGCTCTCATATCTGGCTTTCTCGCTTGCTCACTTGTCTGGTTCGCTCTCCTATCTGGCTCGCTCTCATATCTGGCTTTCTCGCTTGCTCTCATATCTGGTTCGCTCGCTTGCTTTCTTGTCTGGCTCGCTCGCATATCTGGCTCGCTCGCTCTCACATCTGGCTGGCTCGCTTGCTCTCATATCTGGCTCGCTCGCTCTCATATCTGGCTCGCTCGCTTGCTCTCTTGTCTTGCTCGCTCTCTTATCTGGCTCGCTCGCTCTCATATCTGGCTGGCTCGCTTGCTCTCATATCTGGCTCGCTCGCTTGCTCTCTTGTCTGGCTCGCTCTCTTATCTGGCTTGCTCGCTAGAATATCTGGCTCGCACGCTTGCTCTCTTGTCTGGCTTGCTCTCTTATCTGGCTCGCTCGCTCTCATATCTGGCTCGCTCGCTTGCTCTCATGTCTGGCTCGCTCGCTCTCATATCTGGCTTTCTCGCTTGCTCTCTTGTCTGGCTCGCTCTCTTATCTGGCTCGCTCGAATATCTGGCTAGCTCGCTCTCATATCTGTCTGGCTCGCTTGCTCTCATATCTTGCTCGCTCGCTTGCTCTCTTGTCTGGCTCGCTTTCTTATCTGGCTTGCTCGCTAGCATATCTGGCTCGCTCGCTTGCTATCTTGTCTGGCTTGCTCTCTTATCTGGCTCGCTCGCTCTCATATCTGGCTCGCTCGCTTGCTCTCATGTCTGGCTCGCTCGCTCTCATATCTGGCTCGCTCGCTTGCTCTCATGTCTGGCTCGCTCGCTCTCATATCTGGCTTTCTCGCTTGCTCACTTGTCTGGTTCGCTCTCCTATCTGGCTCGCTCCCATATCTGGCTTTCTCGCTTGCTCTCATATCTGGTTCGCTCGCTTGCTTTCTTGTCTGGCTCGCTCGCATATCTGGCTCGCTCGCTCTCACATCTGGCTGGCTCGCTTGCTCTCATATCTGGCTCGCTCGCTCTCATATCTGGCTCGCTCGCTTGCTCTCTTGTCTTGCTCGCTCTCTTATCTGGCTCGCTCGCTCTCATATCTGGCTGGCTCGCTTGCTCTCATATCTGGCTCGCTCGCTTGCTCTCTTGTCTGGCTCGCTCTCTTATCTGGCTTGCTCGCTAGAATATCTGGCTCGCACGCTTGCTCTCTTGTCTGGCTTGCTCTCTTATCTGGCTCGCTCGCTCTCATATCTGGCTCGCTCGCTTGCTCTCATGTCTGGCTCGCTCGCTCTCATATCTGGCTTTCTTGCTTGCTCTCTTGTCTGGCTCGCTCTCTTATCTGGCTCGCTCGAATATCTGGCTAGCTCGCTCTCACATCTGGCTGGCTCGCTTGCTCTCATTTCTGGCTGGCTCGCTTGCTCTCATTTCTGGCTCGCTCGCTTGCTCTCATATCTGGCTCGCTCGCTTGCTCTCATATATGGCTCGCTCGCTTGCTCTCTTGTCTGGCTCGCTCTCATATCTGGCTAGCTCGCTTTCTCTCTTGTCTGTCTCACTCTCTTTTATGGCTCGCTCACATATCTGGCTCGCTCGCTCTCAAATCTGGCTCGCTCGCTCTCAAATCTGGCTCGCTCGCTTGCTCTCATATCTGGCTTGCTCGCTTGCTCTCATATCCGGCTCGCTCGCTTGCTCTCATATCTGGCTCGCTCGCTTGCTCTCTTGTCTTGCTCGCTCTCTTATCTGGCTCGCTCGCTCTCATATCTGGCTGGCTCGCTTACTCTCATATCTGGCTCGTTCGCTTGCTCTCTTGTCTGGCTCGCTCTCTTATCTGGCTTGCTCGCTAGCATATCTGGCTCGCACGCTTGCTCTCTTGTCTGGCTTGCTCTCTTATCTGGCTCGCTCAGTCTCATATCTGGCTCGCTCGCTTGCTCTCTTGTCTGGCTCGCTCTCTTATCTGGCTCGCTCGCATATCTGGCTCGCTCGCTCTCAAATCTGTCTCGCTCGCTTGCTCTCATATCTGGCTAGGTCACTTGCTCTCTTGTCTTGCTCGCTCTCTTATCTGGCTTGCTCGCTCTCATATCTGGCTGGCTCGCTTGCTCTCATATCTTGCTCGCTCGCTTGCTCTCTTGTCTGGCTCGCTCTCTTATCTGGCTTGCTCGCTAGCATATCTGGCTCGCTCGTTTGCTATCTTGTCTGGCTTGCTCTCTTATCTGGCTCGCTCGCTCTCATATCTGGCTCGCTCGCTTGCTCTCATGTCTGGCTCGCTCGCTCTCATATCTGGCTCGCTCGCTTGCTCTCATGTCTGGCTCGCTCGCTCTCATATCTGGCTTTCTCGCTTGCTCTCTTGTCTGGTTCGCTCTCTTATCTGGCTCGCTCTCATATCTGGCTTTCTCGCTTGCTCTCATATCTGGTTCGCTCGCTTGCTTTCTTGTCTGGCTCGCTCGCATATCTGGCTCGCTCGCTCTCACATCTGGATGGCTCGCTTGCTCTGATATCTGGCTCGCTCGCTCTCATATCTGGCTCGCTCGCTTGCTCTCTTGTCTTGCTCGCTCTCTTATCTGGCTCGCTCGCTCTCATATCTGGCTGGCTCGCTTGCTCTCATATCTGGCTCGCTCGCTTGCTCTCTTGTCTGGCTCGCTCTCTTATCTGGCTTGCTCGCTAGAATATCTGGCTCGCACGCTTGCTCTCTTGTCTGGCTTGCTCTCTTATCTGGCTCGCTCGCTCTCATATCTGGCTCGCTCGCTTGCTCTCATGTCTGGCTCGCTCGCTCTCATATCTGGCTTTCTCGCTTGCTCTCTTGTCTGGCTCGCTCTCTTATCTGGCTCGCTCGAATATCTGGCTAGCTCGCTCTCACATCTGGCTGGCTCGCTTGCTCTCATTTCTGGCTGGCTCGCTTGCTCTCATTTCTGGCTCGCTCGCTTGCTCTCATATCTGGCTCGCTCGCTTGCTCTCATATCTGGCTCGCTCGCTTGCTCTCTTGTCTGGCTCGCTCTCATATCTGGCTAGCTCGCTTTCTCTCTTGTCTGTCTCACTCTCTTTTATGGCTCGCTCACATATCTGGCTCGCTCGCTCTCAAATCTGGCTCGCTCGCTCTCAAATCTGGCTCGCTCGCTTGCTCTCATATCTGGCTAGGTCACTTGCTCTCTTGTCTTGCTCGCTCTCTTATCTGGCTTGCTCGCTCTCATATCTGGCTGGCTCGCTTGCTCTCATATCTTGCTCGCTCGCTTGCTCTCTTGTCTGGCTCGCTCTCTTATCTGGCTTGCTCGCTAGCATATCTGGCTCGCTCGTTTGCTATCTTGTCTGGCTTGCTCTCTTATCTGGCTCGCTCGCTCTCATATCTGGCTCGCTCGCTTGCTCTCATGTCTGGCTCGCTCGCTCTCATATCTGGCTCGCTCGCTTGCTCTCATGTCTGGCTCGCTCGCTCTCATATCTGGCTTTCTCGCTTGCTCTCTTGTCTGGTTCGCTCTCTTATCTGGCTCGCTCTCATATCTGGCTTTCTCGCTTGCTCTCATATCTGGTTCGCTCGCTTGCTTTCTTGTCTGGCTTGCTCGCATATCTGGCTCGCTCGCTTGCTCTCTTGTCTTGCTCGCTCTCTTATCTGGCTCGCTCGCTCTCATATCTGGCTGGCTCGCTTGCTCTCATATCTGGCTCGCTCGCTTGCTCTCTTGTCTGGCTCGCTCTCTTATCTGGCTTGCTCGCTAGAATATCTGGCTCGCACGCTTGCTCTCTTGTCTGGCTTGCTCTCTTATCTGGCTCGCTCGCTCTCATATCTGGCTCGCTCGCTTGCTCTCATGTCTGGCTCGCTCGCTCTCATATCTGGCTTTCTCGCTTGCTCTCTTGTCTGGCTCGCTCTCTTATCTGGCTCGCTCGAATATCTGGCTAGCTCGCTCTCACATCTGGCTTTCTCGCTTGCTCTCATTTCTGGCTGGCTCGCTTGCTCTCATTTCTGGCTCGCTCGCTTGCTCTCATATCTGGCTCGCTCGCTTGCTCTCATATCTGGCTCGCTCGCTTGCTCTCTTGTCTGGCTCGCTCTCATATCTGGCTAGCTCGCTTTCTCTCTTGTCTGTCTCACTCTCTTTTATGGCTCGCTCACATATCTGGCTCGCTCGCTCTCAAATCTGGCTCGCTCGCTCTCAAATCTGGCTCGCTTGCTCTCTTGGCTGGCTCGCTCTCTTATCTGGCTCGCTCTCTTATCTGGCTCGCTCGCATGCTCTCATATCTGGCTAGTTCGCTTGCTCTCTTGTCTTGCTCGCTCTCTTATCTGGCTCGCTCGCTCTCATATCTGGCTGGCTCGCTTACTCTCATATCTGGCTCGCTCGCTTGCTCTCTTGTCTGGCTCGCTCGCATATCTGGCTAGCTCGCTCTCACATCTGGCTGGCTCGCTTGCTCTCATTTCTGGCTGGCTCGCTTGCTCTCATTTCTGGCTGGCTCGCTTGCTCTCATATCTGGCTCGCCTCGCTTGCTCTCTTGTCTGGCTCGCTCTCATATCTGGCTAGCTCGCTTGCTCTCTTGTCTGGCTCGCTCTCTTATCTTGCTCGCTCGCTCTCATATCTGGTTGGCTCGCTTGCTCTCATATCTGGCTCGCTCGCTCTCATGTCTGGCTCGCTCTCATATCTGGATCGCTCGCTTGCTCTCATATCTGGCTCGCTCGCTTGCTTAATTGTCTGGCTTGCTTTCTTATCTGCCTCGCTCTCTCTCACATCTGGCTTGCTCGCTTGCTCTCATATCTGGCTCGCTCGCTTGCTCTCTTGTCTGGGTCGCTCTCTTATCTGGCTCGCTCTCATATCTGGCTTGCTTGCTTGCTCTCATATCTGACTCGCTCGCTTGCTCTCTTGTCTGTCTCGCTCTCTTTTATGGCTCGCTCACATATCTGGCTCGCTCGCTCTCAAATCTGGCTCGCTCGGTTGCTCTCATATCTGGCTTGCTCGCTTGCTCTCATATCTGGCTCGCTCGCTTGCTCTCTTGTCTGGCTCGCTCTCTTATCTGGCTCGCTCGCATATCTGGCTCGCTCGCTCTCAAATCTGGCTCGCTCGCTTGCTCTCATATCTGGCTAGTTCGCTTGCTCTCTTGTCTTGCTCGCTCTCTTATCTGGCTCGCTCGCTCGCTCTCATATCTGGCTTGCTCGCTTACTCTCATATCTGGCTCGCTCGCTTGCTCTCTTGTCTGGCTCGCTCGCATATCTGGCTAGCTCGCTCTCACATCTGGCTGGCTCGCTTGCTCTCATTTCTGGCTGGCTCGCTTGCTCTCATTTCTGGCTGGCTCGCTTGCTCTCATATCTGGCTCGCTCGCTTGCTCTCTTGTCTGGCTCGCTCTCACATCTGGCTAGCTCGCTTGCTCTCTTGTCTGGCTCGCTCTCTTATCTTGCTCGCTCGCTCTCATATCTGGTTGGCTCGCTTGCTCTCATATCTGGCTCGCTCGCTCTCATGTCTGGCTCGCTCTCATATCTGGATCGCTCGCTTGCTCTCATATCTGGCTCGCTCGCTTGCTTAATTGTCTGGCTTGCTTTCTTATCTGCCTCGCTCTCTCTCACATCTGGCTTGCTCGCTTGCTCTCATATCTGGCTCGCTCGCTTGCTCTCTTGTCTGGGTCGCTCTCTTATCTGGCTCGCTCTCATAACTGGCTTGCTAGCTTGCTCTCATATCTGACTCGCTCGCTTGCTCTCTTGTCTGTCTCGCTCTCTTTTATGGCTCGCTCACATATCTGGCTCGCTCGCTCTCAAATCTGGCTCGCTCGCTTCCTCTCATATCTGGCTTGCTCGCTTGCTCTCATATCTGGCTCGCTCGCTTGCTCTCTTGTCTGGCTCGCTCTCTTATCTGGCTCGCTCGCATATCTGGCTCGCTCGCTCTCAAATCTGGCTCGCTCGCTCTCAAATCTGGCTCGCTCGCTTGCTCTCATATCTGGCTAGTTCGCTTGCTCTCTTGTCTTGCTCGCTCTCTTATCTGGCTCGCTCGCTCTCATATCTGGCTGGCTCGCTTACTCTCATATCTGGCTCGCTCGCTTGCTCTCTTGTCTGGCTCGCTCTCATATCTGGCTAGCTCGCTTGCTCTCTTGTCTGGCTCGCTCTCTTATCTGGCTCGCTCGCTCTCATATCTGGTTGGCTCGCTTGCTCTCATATCTGGCTCGCTCGCTTGCTCTCATATCTGGCTCGCTCACTCTCATGTCTGGCTCGCTCTCATATCTGGATCGCTCGCTTGCTCTCATATCTGGCTCGCTCGCTTGCTTAATTGTCTGGCTTGCTCTCTTATCTGCCTCGCTCTCTCTCACATCTGGCTTGCTCGCTTGCTCTCATATCTGGCTCGCTCGCTTGCTCTCTTGTCTGGGTCGCTCTCTTATCTGGCTCGCTCTCATATCTGGCTTGCTAGCTTGCTCTCATATCTGACTCGCTCGCTTGCTCTCTTGTCTGTCTCGCTCTCTTTTATGGCTCGCTCACATATCTGGCTCGCTCGCTCTCAAATCTGGCTCGCTCGCTTGCTCTCATATCTGGCTTGCTCGCTTGCTCTCGTATCCGGCTCGCTTGCTTGCTCTCATATCTGGCTCACTCGCTTGCTCTCTTGTCTGGCTCGCTCTCTTATCTGGCTCGCTCGCATATCTGGCTCGCTCGCTCTCAAATCTGGCTCGCTCGCTTGCTCTCATATCTGGCTAGTTCGCTTGCTCTCTTGTCTTGCTCGCTCTCTTATCTGGCTTGCTCGCTCTCATATCTGGCTGACTCGCTTGCTCTCATATCTTGCTTGCTCGCTTGCTCTCTTGTCTGGCTCGCTCTCTTATCTGGCTTGCTCGCTAGCATATCTGGCTCGCTCGCTTGCTATCTTGTCTGGCTTGCTCTCTTATCTGGCTCGCTCGCTCTCATATCTGGCTCGCTCGCTTGCTCTCATGTCTGGCTCGCTCGCTCTCATATCTGGCTTTCTCGCTTGCTCACTTGTCTGGTTCGCTCTCCTATCTGGCTCGCTCTCATATCTGGCTTTCTCGCTTTCTCTCATATCTGGTTCGCTCGCTTGCTTTCTTGTCTGGCTCGCTCGCATATCTGGCTCGCTCGCTCTCACATCTGGCTGGCTCGCTTGCTCTCATATCTGGCTCGCTCGCTCTCATATCTGGCTCGCTCGCTTGCTCTCTTGTCTTGCTCGCTCTCTTATCTTGCTCGCTCGCTCTCATATCTGGCTGGCTCGCTTGCTCTCATATCTTGCTCGCTCGCTTGCTCTCTTGTCTGGCTCGCTCTCTTATCTGGCTTGCTCGCTAGCATATCTGGCTCGCTCGCTTGCTATCTTGTCTGGCTTGCTCTCTTATCTGGCTCGCTCGCTCTCATATCTGGCTCGCTCGCTTGCTCTCATGTCTGGCTCGCTCGCTCTCATATCTGGCTCGCTCGCTTGCTCTCATGTCTGGCTCGCTCGCTCTCATATCTGGCTTTCTCGCTTGCTCTCTTGTCTGGTTCGCTCTCTTATCTGGCTCGCTCGCTCTCATATCTGGCTTGCTCGCTTGCTCTCATGTCTGGCTCGCTCGCTCTCATATCTGGCTCGCTCGCTTGCTCTCATGTCTGGCTCGCTCGCTCTCATATCTGGCTTTCTCGCTTGCTCTCATATCTGGTTCGCTCGCTTGCTTTCTTGGCTGGCTCGCTCGCATATCTGGCTCGCTCGCTCTCACATCTGGCTGGCTCGCTTGCTCTCATATCTGGCTCGCTCGCTCTCATATCTGGCTCGCTCGCTTGCTCTCTTGTCTTGCTCGCTCTCTTATCTGGCTCGCTCGCTCTCATATCTGGCTGGCTCGCTTGCTCTCATATCTGGCTCGCTCGCTTGCTCTCTTGTCTGGCTCGCTCTCTTATCTGGCTTGCTCGCTAGAATATCTGGCACGCACGCTTGCTCTCTTGTCTGGCTTGCTCTCTTATCTGGCTCGCTCGCTCTCATATCTGGCTCGCTCGCTTGCTCTCATGTCTGGCTCGCTCGCTCTCATATCTGGCTTTCTCGCTTGCTCTCTTGTCTGGCTCGCTCGAATATCTGGCTCGCTCGAATATCTGGCTAGCTCGCTCTCACATCTGGCTGGCTCGCTTGCTCTCATTTCTGGCTGGCTCGCTTGCTCTCATTTCTGGCTCGCTCGCTTGCTCTCATATCTGGCTCGCTCGCTTGCTCTCATATCTGGCTCGCTCGCTTGCTCTCTTGTCTGGCTCGCTCTCATATCTGGCTAGCTCGCTTTCTCTCTTGTCTGTCTCACTCTCTTTTATGGCTCGCTCACATATCTGGCTCGCTCGCTCTCAAATCTGGCTCGCTCGCTCTCAAATCTGGCTCGCTCGCTTGCTCTCATATCTGGCTTGCTCGCTTGCTCTCATATCTGGCTCGCTCGCTTGCTCTCTTGGCTGGCTCGCTCTCTTATCTGGCTCGCTCTCTTATCTGGCTTGCTCGCATGCTCTCATATCTGGCTAGTTCGCTTGCTCTCTTGTCTTGCTCGCTCTCTTATCTGGCTCGCTCGCTCTCATATCTGGCTGGCTCGCTTACTCTCATATCTGGCTCGCTCGCTTGCTCTCTTGTCTGGCTCGCTCGCATATCTGGCTAGCTCGCTCTCACATCTGGCTGGCTCGCTTGCTCTCATTTCTGGCTGGCTCGCTTGCTCTCATTTCTGGCTGGCTCGCTTGCTCTCATATCTGGCTCGCTCGCTTGCTCTCTTGTCTGGCTCGCTCTCATATCTGGCTAGCTCGCTTGCTCTCTTGTCTGGCTCGCTCTCTTATCTGGCTCGCTCGCTCTCATATCTGGTTGGCTCGCTTGCTCTCATATCTGGCTCGCTCGCTTGCTCTCATATCTGGCTCGCTCGCTCTCATGTCTGGCTCGCTCTCATATCTGGATCGCTCGCTTGCTCTCATATCTGGCTCGCTCGCTTGCTTAATTGTCTGGCTTGCTCTCTTATCTGCCTCGCTCTCTCTCACATCTGGCTTGATCGCTTGCTCTCATATCTGGCTCGCTCGCTTGCTCTCTTGTCTGGGTCGCTCTCTTATCTGGCTCGCTCTCATATCTGGCTTGCTAGCTTGCTCTCATATCTGACTCGCTAGCTTGCTCTCTTGTCTGTCTCGCTCTCTTTTATGGCTCGCTCACATATCTGGCTCGCTCGCTCTCAAATCTGGCTCGCTCGCTTGCTCTCATATCTGGCTTGCTCGCTTGCTCTCATATCCGGCTCGCTCGCTTGCTCTCATATCTGGCTCGCTCGCTTGCTCTCTTGTCTGGCTCGCTCTCTTATCTGGCTCGCTCGCATATCTGGCTCGCTCGCTCTCAAATCTGGCTCGCTCGCTTGCTCTCATATCTGGCTAGTTCGCTTGCTCTCTTGTCTTGCTCGCTCTCTTATCTGGCTTGCTCGCTCTCATATCTGGCTGGCTCGCTTGCTCTTATATCTTGCTCGCTCGCTTGCTCTCTTGTCTGGCTCGCTCTCTTATCTGGCTTGTTCGCTAGCATATCTGGCTCGCTCGTTTGCTATCTTGTCTGGCTTGCTCTCTTATCTGGCTCGCTCGCTCTCATATCTGGCTCGCTCGCTTGCTCTCATGTCTGGCTCGCTCGCTCTCATATCTGGCTTTCTCGCTTGCTCACTTGTCTGGTTCGCTCTCCTATCTGGCTCGCTCTCATATCTGGCTTTCTCGCTTGCTCTCATATCTGGTTCGCTCGCTTGCTTTCTTGTCTGGCTCGCTCGCATATCTGGCTCGCTCGCTCTCACATCTGGCTGGCTCGCTTGCTTTCATATCTGGCTCGCTCGCTCTCATATCTGGCTCGCTTGCTTGCTCTCTTGTCTTGCTCGCTCTCTTATCTGGCTCGCTCGCTCTCATATCTGGCTGGCTCGCTTGCTCTCATATCTGGCTCGCTCGCTTGCTCTCTTGTCTGGCTCGCTCTCTTATCTGGCTTGCTCGCTAGAATATCTGGCTCGCACGCTTGCTCTCTTGTCTGGCTTGCTCTCTTATCTGGCTCGCTCGCTCTCATATCTGGCTCGCTCGCTAGCTCTCATGTCTGGCTCGCTCGCTCTCATATCTGGCTTTCTCGCTTGCTCTCTTGTCTGGCTCGCTCTCTTATCTGGCTCGCTCGAATATCTGGCTAGCTCGCTCTCACATCTGGCTGGCTCGCTTGCTCTCATTTCTGGCTGGCTCGCTTGCTCTCATTTCTGGCTCGCTCGCTTGCTCTCATATCTGGCTCGCTCGCTTGCTCTCATATCTGGCTCGCTCGCTTGCTCTCTTGTCTGGCTCGCTCTCATATCTGGCTAGCTCGCTTTCTCTATTGTCTGTCTCACTCTCTTTTATGGCTCGCTCACATATCTGGCTCGCTCGCTCTCAAATCTGGCTTGCTCGCTCTCAAATCTGGCTCGCTCGCTTGCTCTCATATCTGGCTTGCTCGCTTGCTCTCATATCCGGCTCGCTCGCTTGCTCTCATATCTGGCTCGCTTGCTCTCTTTGCTGGCTCGCTCTCTTATCTGGCTCGCTCTCTTATCTGGCTCGCTCGCATGCTCTCATATCTGGCTAGTTCGCTTGCTCTCTTGTCTTGCTCGCTCTCTTATCTGGCTCGCTCGCTCTCATATCTGGCTGGCTCGCTTACTCTCATATCTGGCTCGTTCGCTTGCTCTCTTGTCTGGCTCGCTCTCTTATCTGGCTTGCTCGCTAGCATATCTGGCTCGCACGCTTGCTCTCTTGTCTGGCTTGCTCTCTTATCTGGCTCGCTCAGTCTCATATCTGGCTCGCTCGCTTGCTCTCTTGTCTGGCTCGCTCTCTTATCTGGCTCGCTCGCATATCTGGCTCGCTCGCTCTCAAATCTGGCTCGCTCGCTTGCTCTCATATCTGGCTAGTTCGCTTGCTCTCTTGTCTTGCTCGCTCACTTATTTGGCTTGCTCGCTCTCATATCTGGCTGGCTCGCTTGCTCTCATATTTTGCTCGCTCGCTTGCTCTCTTGTCTGGCTCGCTCTCTTATCTGGCTTGCTCGCTAGCATATCTGGCTCGCTCGCTTGCTATCTTGTCTGGCTTGCTCTCTTATCTGGCTCGCTCGCTCTCATATCTGGCTCGCTCGCTTGCTCTCATGTCTGGCTCGCTCGCTCTCATATCTGGCTTTCTCGCTTGCTCTCTTGTCTGGTTCGCTCTCTTATCTGGCTCGCTCTTATATCTGGCTTTCTCGCTTGCTCTCATATCTGGTTCGCTCGCTTGCTTTCTTGTCTGGCTCGCTCGCATATCTGGCTCGCTCGCTCTCACATCTGGCTGGCTCGCTTGCTCTCATATCTGGCTCGCTCGCTCTCATATCTGGCTCGCTCGCTTGCTCTCTTGTCTTGCTCGCTCTCTTATCTGGCTCGCTCGCTCTCATATCTGGCTGGCTCGCTTGCTCTCATATCTGGCTCGCTCGCTTGCTCTCTTGTCTGGCTCGCTCTCTTATCTGGCTTGCTCGCTAGAATATCTGGCACGCACGCTAGCTCTCTTGTCTGGCTTGCTCTCTTATCTGGCTCGCTCGCTCTCATATCTGGCTCGCTCGCTTGCTCTCATGTCTGGCTCGCTCGCTCTCATATCTGGCTTTCTCGCTTGCTCTCTTGTCTGGCTCGCTCGAATATCTGGCTAGCTCGCTCTCACATCTGGCTGGCTCGCTTGCTCTCATTTCTGGCTGGCTCGCTTGCTCTCATTTCTGGCTCGCTCGCTTTCTCTCATATCTGGCTCGCTCGCTTGCTCTCATATCTGGCTCGCTCGCTTGCTCTCTTGTCTGGCTCGCTCTCATATCTGGCTAGCTCGCTTTCTCTCTTGTCTGTCTCACTCTCTTTTATGGCTCGCTCACATATCTGGCTCGCTCGCTCTCAAATCTGGCTCGCTCGCTCTCAAATCTGGCTCGCTCGCTTGCTCTCATATCTGGCTTGCTCGCTTGCTCTCATATCTGTCTCGCTCGCTTGCTCTCTTGGCTGGCTCGCTCTCTTATCTGGCTCGCTCTCTTATCTGGCTCGCTCGCATGCTCTCATATCTGGCTAGTTCGCTTGCTCTCTTGTCTTGCTCGCTCTCTTATCTGGCTCGCTCGCTCTCATATCTGGCTGGCTCGCTTACTCTCATATCTGGCTCGCTCGCTTGCTCTCTTGTCTGGCTCGCTCGCATATCTGGCTAGCTCGCTCTCACATCTGGCTGGCTCGCTTGCTCTCATTTCTGGCTGGCTCGCTTGCTCTCATTTCTGGCTGGCTCGCTTGCTCTCATATCTGGCTCGCTCGCTTGCTCTCTTGTCTGGCTCGCTCTCATATCTGGCTAGCTCGCTTGCTCTCTTGTCTGGCTCGCTCTCTTATCTGGCTCGCTCGCTCTCATATCTGGTTGGCTCGCTTGCTCTCATATCTGGCTCGCTCGCTTGCTCTCATATCTGGCTCGCTCGCTCTCATGTCTGGCTCGCTCTCATATCTGGATCGCTCGCTTGCTCTCATATCTGGCTCGCTCGCTTGCTTAATTGTCTGGCTTGCTCTCTTATCTGCCTCGCTCTCTCTCACATCTGGCTTGCTCGCTTGCTCTCATATCTGGCTCGCTCGCTTGCTCTCTTGTCTGGGTCGCTCTCTTATCTGGCTCGCTCTCATATCTGGCTTGCTAGCTTGCTCTAATATCTGACTCGCTCGCTTGCTCTCTTGTCTGTCTCGCTCTCTTTTATGGCTCGCTCACATATCTGGCTCGCTCGCTCTCAAATCTGGCTCGCTCGCTTGCTCTCATATCTGGCTTGCTCGCTTGCTCTCATATCCGGATCGCTCGCTTGCTCTCATATCTGGCTCGCTCGCTTGCTCTCTTGTCTGGCTCGCTCTCTTATCTGGCTCGCTTGCATATCTGGCTCGCTCGCTCTCAAATCTGGCTCGCTCGCTTGCTCTCATATCTGGCTAGTTCGCTTGCTCTCTTGTCTTGCTCGCTCTCTTATCTGGCTTGCTCGCTCTCATATCTGGCTGGCTCGCATGCTCTCATATCTTGCTCGCTCGCTTGCTCTCTTGTCTGGCTCGCTCTCTTATCTGGCTTGCTCGCTAGCATATCTGGCTCGCTCGCTTGCTATCTTGTCTGGCTTGCTCTCTTATCTGGCTCGCTCGCTCTCATAGCTGGCTCGCTCGCTTGCTCTCATGTCTGGCTCGCTCGCTCTCATATCTGGCTTTCTCGCTTGCTCACTTGTCTGGTTCGCTCTCCTTTCTGGCTCGCTCTCATATCTGGCTTTCTCGCTTGCTCTCATATCTGGTTCGCTCGCTTGCTTTCTTGTCTGGCTCGCTTGCATATCTGGCTCGCTCGCTCTCACATCTGGCTGGCTCGCTTGCTCTCATATCTGGCTCGCTCGCTCTCATATCTGGCTCGCTCGCTTGCTCTCTTGTCTTGCTCGCTCTCTTATCTGGCTCGCTCGCTCTCACATCTGGCTGGCTCGCTTGCTCTCATATCTGGCTCGCTCGCTTGCTCTCTTGTCTGGCTCGCTCTCTTATCTGGCTTGCTCGCTAGAATATCTGGCTCGCACGCTTGCTCTCTTGTCTGGCTTGCTCTCTTATCTGGCTCGCTCGCTCTCATATCTGGCTCGCTCGCTAGCTCTCATGTCTGGCTCGCTCGCTCTCATATCTGGCTTTCTCGCTTGCTCTCTTGTCTGGCTCGCTCTCTTATCTGGCTCGCTCGAATATCTGGCTAGCTCGCTCTCACATCTGGCTGGCTCGCTTGCTCTCATTTCTGGCTGGCTCGCTTGCTCTCATTTCTGGCTCGCTCGCTTGCTCTCATATCTGGCTCGCTCGCTTGCTCTCATATCTGGCTCGCTCGCTTGCTCTCTTGTCTGGCTCGCTCTCATATCTGGCTAGCTCGCTTTCTCTCTTGTCTGTCTCACTCTCTTTTATGGCTCGCTCACATATCTGGCTCGCTCGCTCTCAAATCTGGCTCGCTCGCTCTCAAATCTGGCTCGCTCGCTTGCTCTCATATCTGGATTGCTCGCTTGCTCTCATATCCGGCTCGCTCGCTTGCTCTCATATCTGGCTCGCTTGCTCTCTTGGCTGGCTCGCTCTCTTATCTGGCTCGCTCTCTTATCTGGCTCGCTCACATGCTCTCATATCTGGCTAGTTCGCTTGCTCTCTTGTCTTGCTCGCTCTCTTATCTGGCTCGCTCGCTCCCATATCTGGCTGGCTCGCTTACTCTCATATCTGGCTCGTTCGCTTGCTCTCTTGTCTGGCTCGCTCTCTTATCTGGCTTGCTCGCTAGCATATCTGGCTCGCACGCTTGCTCTCTTGTCTGGCTTGCTCTCTTATCTGGCTCGCTCAGTCTCATACCTGGCTCGCTCGCTTGCTCTCTTGTCTGGCTCGCTCTCTTATCTGGCTCGCTCGCATATCTGGCTCGCTCGCTCTCAAATCTGGCTCGCTCGCTTGCTCTCATATCTGGCTAGTTCGCTTGCTCTCTTGTCTTGCTCGCTCTCTTATCTGGCTTGCTCGCTCTCATATCTGGCTGGCTCGCTTGCTCTCATATCTTGCTCGCTCGCTTGCTCTCTTGTCTGGCTCGCTCTCTTATCTGGCTTGCTCGCTAGCATATCTGGCTCGCTCGCTTGCTATCTTGTCTGGCTTGCTCTCTTATCTGGCTCGCTCGCTCTCATATCTGGCTCGCTCGCTTGCTCTCATGTCTGGCTCCCTCGCTCTCATATCTGGCTCGCTCGCTTGCTCTCATGTCTGGCTCGCTCGCTCTCATATCTGGCTTTCTCGCTTGCTCTCTTGTCTGGTTCGCTCTCTTATCTGGCTCGCTCTTATATCTGGCTTTCTCGCTTGCTCTCATATCTGGTTCGCTCGCTTGCTTTCTTGTCTGGCTCGCTCGCATATCTGGCTCGCTCGCTCTCACATCTGGCTGGCTCGCTTGCTCTCATATCTGGCTCGCTCGCTCTCATATCTGGCTCGCTCGCTTGCTCTCTTGTCTTGCTCGCTCTCTTATCTGGCTCGCTCGCTCTCATATCTGGCTGGCTCGCTTGCTCTCATATCTGGCTCGCTCGCTTGCTCTCTTGTCTGGCTCGCTCTCTTATCTGGCTTGCTCGCTAGAATATCTGGCACGCACGCTTGCTCTCTTGTCTGGCTTGCTCTCTTATCTGGCTCGCTCGCTCTCATATCTGGCTCGCTCGCTTGCTCTCATGTCTGGCTCGCTCGCTCTCATATCTGGCTTTCTCGCTTGCTCTCTTGTCTGGCTCGCTCTCTTATCTGGCTCGTTCGAATATCTGGCTAGCTCGCTCTCACATCTGGCTGGCTCGCTTGCTCTCATTTCTGGCTGGCTCGCTTGCTCTCATTTCTGGCTCGCTCGCTTGCTCTCATATCTGGCTCGCTCGCTTGCTCTCTTGTCTGGCTCGCTCTCATATCTGGCTAGCTCGCTTTCTCTCTTGTCTGTCTCACTCTCTTTTATGACTCGCTCACATATCTGGCTCGCTCGCTCTCAAATCTGTCTCGCTCGCTCTCATATCTGGCTCGCTCGCTTGCTCTCTTGTCTGGCTCGCTCTCTTATCTGGCTAGCTCTCATATCTGGCTGGCTCACTTGCTCTCATTTCTGGCTCGCTCGCTTGCTCTCATATCTGGCTCGCTTGCTTGCTCTCATATCTGGCTCTCTCGCTTGCTCTCGTCTGGCTCGCTCGCATATCTGGCTCGCTCGCTTGCTCTCTTGTCTTGCTCGCTCTCTTAATCTGGCTCGCTCGCTCTCATATCTGGCTGGCTCGCTTGCTCTCATATCTGGCTCGCTCGCTTGCTCTCATATCTGGCTCGCTCGCTTGCTCTCATATCTGGCTCGCTCGCTTGCTCTCATGTCTGGCTCGCTCGCTCTCATATCTGGCTTTCTCGCTTGCTCTCTTGTCTGGTTCGCTCTCTTATCTGGCTCGCTCTTATATCTGGCTTTCTCGCTTGCTCTCATATCTGGTTCGCTCGCTTGCTTTCTTGTCTGGCTCGCTCGCATATCTGGCTCGCTCGCTCTCACATCTGGCTGGCTCGCTTGCTCTCATATCTGGCTCGCTCGCTCTCATATCTGGCTCGCTCGCTTGCTCTCTTGTCTTGCTCGCTCTCTTATCTGGCTCGCTCGCTCTCATATCTGGCTGGCTCGCTTGCTCTCATATCTGGCTCGCTCGCTTGCTCTCTTGTCTGGCTCGCTCTCTTATCTGGCTTGCTCGCTAGAATATCTGGCACACACGCTTGCTCTCTTGTCTGGCTTGCTCTCTTATCTGGCTCGCTCGCTCTCATATCTGGCTCGCTCGCTTGCTCTCATGTCTGGCTCGCTCGCTCTCATATCTGGCTTTCTCGCTTGCTCTCTTGTCTGGCTCGCTCTCTTATCTGGCTCGTTCGAATATCTGGCTAGCTCGCTCTCACATCTGGCTGGCTCGCTTGCTCTCATTTCTGGCTGGCTCGCTTGCTCTCATTTCTGGCTCGCTCGCTTGCTCTCATATCTGGCTCGCTCGCTTGCTCTCTTGTCTGGCTCGCTCTCATATCTGGCTAGCTCGCTTTCTCTCTTGTCTGTCTCACTCTCTTTTATGGCTCGCTCACATATCTGGCTCGCTCGCTCTCAAATCTGTCTCGCTCGCTCTCAAATCTGGCTCGCTCGCTTGCTCTCATATCTGGCTTGCTCGCTTGCTCTCATATCCGGCTCGCTCGCTTGCTCTCAAATCTGGCTCGCTCGCTTGCTCTCATATTTGGCTCGCTCGCTTGCTCTCTTGGCTGGCTTGCTCTATTATCTGGCTCGCTCTCTTATCTGGCTCGCTCGCATGCTCTCATATCTGGCTAGTTCGCTTGCTCTCTTGTCTTGCTCGCTCTCTTATTTGGCTCGCTCGCTCTCCTATCTGGCTTGCTCGCTTACTCTCATATCTGGCTCGCTCGCTTGCTCTCTTGTCTGGCTCGCTCTCTTATCTGGCTTGCTCGCTAGCATATCTGGCTCGCACACTTGCTCTCTTGTCTGGCTTGCTCTCTTATCTGGCTCGCTCGGTCTCATATCTGGCTCGCTCGCTTGCTCTCATGTCTAGCTTGCTTGCTCTCATATCTTGCTTTCTCGCTTGCTCTCTTTTCTGGCTCGCTCTCTTATCTGGCTCGCTCGCATATCTGGCTCGCTCGCTCTCACATCTGGCTGGCTCACTTGCTCTCATTTCTGGCTGGCTCGCTTGCTCTCATTTCTGGCTCGCTCGCTTGCTCTCATATCTGGCTCACTCGCTTGCTCTCATATCTGGCTCGCTTGCTTGCTCTCTTGTCTGGCTCGCTCTCATATCTGGCTAGCTCGCTTGCTCTCTTGTCTTGCTCACTCTTATCTGGCTTGCTCGCTCTCATATCTGGCTGGCTCGCTTACTCTCATATCTGGATCGCTCGCTTGCTCTCATATCTGGCTCGCTCGCTTGCTTAATTGTCTGGCTCGCTCTCTTATCTGCCTCGCTCTCTCTCACATCTGGCTTGCTCGCTTGCTCTCATATCTGGCCTGGCTCCACCGCTGCTCTCTTGTCTGGCTCGCTCTCTTATCTGGCTCGCTCGCATATCTTGCTCGCTCGCTTGCTCTCTTGTCTGACTTGCTCTCTTATCTGTCTCGCTCTCACATTTGGCTCGCTCGCTTGCTCTCATATCTAGCTCGCTCGCTCGCTCTCTTATCTGGCTTGCTCGCTAGCATATCTGGCTCGCTCGCTCTCATATCTGGCTCGCTCGCTTGCTCTCATGTCTGGCTCGCTCGCTCTCATATCTGACTTTCTCGCTTGCTCTCTTGTCTGGATCGCTCGCTTGCTCTCTTGTCTGGCTCGCTCTCTTATCTGGCTTGCTCGCTAGCATATCTGGCTCGCTCGCTTGCTCTCTTGTCTGGCTTGCTCTCTTATCTGTCTCGCTCTCACATCTGGCTTGCTCGCTTGCTCTCATATCTGGCTCGCTCGCTTGCTCTCTTGTCTGGCCCACTCTCTTATCTGGCTTTCTCGCTAGCATATCTGGCTCGCTCGCTTGCTCTCTTGTCTGGCTTGCTCTCTTATCTGGCTCGCTCGCTCTCATATCTGGCTCGCTCGCTTGCTCTCATGTCTGGCTCGCTCGCTCTCATATCTGGCTTTCTCGCTTGCTCTCTTGTCTGGTTCGCTCTCTTATCTGGCTCGCTCTCATATCTGGATTGCTCGCTTGCTCTCATATCTGGCTCGCTCGCTTGCTCTCTTGTCTGGCTCGCTCTCTTATCTGGCTTGCTCGCTAGCATATCTGGCTCGCTCGCTTGCTCTCTTGTCTGACTTGCTCTCTTATCTGTCTCGCTCTCACATCTGGCTTGCTCGCTTGCTCTCATATCTGGCTCGCTCGCTTGCTCACTTGTCTGGCTTGCTCTCTTATCTGGCTCGCTGGCTCTCTTATGTGGCTCGCTCGCTTGCTCTCATGTCTGGCTCGCTCACTCTCATATCTGGCTTTCTCGCTTGCTCTCTTGTCTGGTTCGCTCTCTTATCTGGCTCGCTCTCATATCTGGCTTGCTCGCTTGCTCTCATATCTGGCTCGCTCTCTTGCTCTCCTGTCTGGCTCGCTCGCATATCTGGCTCGCTCGCTCTCACATCGGGCTGACTTGCTTGCTCTAATATATGGCTCGCTCCCTTGCTCTCATATCTGGCTCACTCGCTCGCTCTCACATCTGGTTCGCACTCTTATCTGGCTCGCTCGCATATCTGGCTCGCTCGCTCTCACATCTAGCTGGCTCGCTTGCTCTCATATCTGGCTCGCTCGCTTGCTCTCTTGTCTGGCTCGCTCTCTTATCTGGCTAGCTCTCATATCTGGCTGGCTCACTTGCTCTCATTTCTGGCTCGCTCGCTTGCTCTCATATCTGGCTCGCTTGCTTGCTCTCATATCTGGCTCTCTCGCTTGCTCTCGTCTGGCTCGCTCGCATATCTGGCTCGCTCGCTTGCTCTCTTGTCTTGCTCGCTCTCTTAATCTGGCTCGCTTGCTCTCATATCTGGCTCGCTCGCTTGCTCACTTGTCTGGCTTGCTCTCTTATCTGGCTCGCTGGCTCTCTTATGTGGCTCGCTCGCTTGCTCTCATGTCTGGCTCGCTCACTCTCATATCTGGCTTTCTCGCTTGCTCTCTTGTCTGGTTCGCTCTCTTATCTGGCTCGCTCTCATATCTGGCTTGCTCGCTTGCTCTCATATCTGGCTCGCTCTCTTGCTCTCCTGTCTGGCTCGCTCGCATATCTGGCTCGCTCGCTCTCACATCGGGCTGACTTGCTTGCTCTAATATATGGCTCGCTCCCTTGCTCTCATATCTGGCTCACTCGCTCGCTCTCACATCTGGTTCGCACTCTTATCTGGCTCGCTCGCATATCTGGCTCGCTCGCTCTCACATCTAGCTGGCTCGCTTGCTCTCATATCTGGCTCGCTCGCTTGCTCTCTTGTCTGGCTCGCTCTCTTATCTGGCTAGCTCTCATATCTGGCTGGCTCACTTGCTCTCATTTCTGGCTCGCTCGCTTGCTCTCATATCTGGCTCGCTTGCTTGCTCTCATATCTGGCTCTCTCGCTTGCTCTCGTCTGGCTCGCTCGCATATCTGGCTCGCTCGCTTGCTCTCTTGTCTTGCTCGCTCTCTTAATCTGGCTCGCTCGCTCTCATATCTGGCTGGCTCGCTTGCTCTCATATCTGGCTCGCTCGCTTGCTCTCATATCTGGCTCGCTCGCTTGCTTAATTGTCTGGCTCGCTCTCTTATCTGCCTCGCTCTCTCTCACATCTGGCTTGCTCGCTTGCTCTCATATCTGGCTCGCTCGCTTGCTCTCTTGTCTGGCTCGCTCTCTTATCTGGCTTGCTCGCATATCTGGCTCGCTCGCTCTCACATCTGGCTGGCTTGCTTGCTCTCATATCTGGCTCGCTCGCTTGCTCTCATATCTGGCTCGCTCGCTCTCATGTCTGGCTCGCTCTCATATCTGGATCGCTCGCTTGCTCTCATATCTGGCTCGCTCGCTTACTTAATTGTCTGGCTCACTCTCTTATCTGCCTCGCTCTCTCTCACATCTGGCTTGCTCGCTTGCTCTCATATCTGGCTCGCTCGCTTGCTCTCTTGTCTGGCTCGCTCTCTTATCTGGCTTGCTCGCATATCTGGCTCGCTCGCTCTCACATCTGGCTGGCTTGCTTGCTCTCATATCTGGCTCGCTCGCTTGCTCTCATATCTGGCTCGCTCGCTCTCATGTCTGGCTCGCTCTCATATCTGGATCGCTCGCTTGCTCTCATATCTGGCTCGCTCGCTTACTTAATTGTCTGGCTCACTCTCTTATATGCCTCGCTCTCTCTCACATCTGGCTTGCTCGCTTGCTCTCATATCTGGCTCGCTCGCTTGCTCTCTTGTCTGGGTCGCTCTCTTATCTGGCTTGCGCTCATATCTGGCTTGCTAGCTTGCTCTCATATCTGACTCGCTCGCTTGCTCTCTTGTCTGTCTCGCTCTCTTTTATGGCTCGCTCACATATCTGGCTCGCTCGCTCTCAAATCTGGCTCGCTCGCTCTCAAATCTGGCTCGCTCGCTTGCTCTCATATCTGGCTTGCTCGCTTGCTCTCATATCCGGCTCGCTCGCTTGCTCTCATATCTGGCTCGCTCGCTTGCTCTCTTGTCTGGCTCGCTCTCTTATCTGGCTCGCTCGCATATCTGGCTCGCTCGCTCTCAAATCTGGCTCGCTCGCTTGCTCTCATATCTGGCTAGTTCGCTTGCTCTCTTGTCTTGCTCGCTCTCTAATCTGGCTTGCTCGCTCTCATATCTGGCTGGCTCGCTTGCTCTCATATCTTGCTCGCTGGCTTGCTCTCTTGTCTGGCTCGCTCTCTTATCTGGCTTGCTCGCTAGCATATCTGGCTCGCTCGCTTGCTATCTTGTCTGGCTTGCTCTCTTATCTGGCTCGCTCGCTCTCATATCTGGCTCGCTCGCTTGCTCTCATGTCTGGCTCGCTCGCTCTCATATCTGGCTCGCTCGCTTGCTCTCATGTCTGGCTCGATCGCTCTCATATCTGGCTTTCTCGCTTGCTCTCTTGTCTGGTTCGCTCTCTTATCTGGCTCGCTCTCATATCTGGCTTTCTCGCTTGCTCTCATATCTGGCTCGCTCGCTTGCTTTCTTGTCTGGCTCGCTCGCATATCTGGCTCGCTCGCTCTCACATCTGGCTGGCTCGCTTGCTCTCATATCTGGCTCGCTCGCTCTCATATCTGGCTCGCTCGCTTGCTCTCTTGTCTTGCTCGCTCTCTTATCTGGCTCGCTCGCTCTCATATCTGGCTGGCTCGCTTGCTCTCATATCTGGCTCGCTTGCTTGCTCTCTTGTCTGGCTCGCTCTCTTATCTGGCTTGCTCGCTAGAATATCTGGCCCGCACGCTTGCTCTCTTATCTGGCTTGCTCTCTTATCTGGCTCGCTCGCTCTCATATCTGGCTTGCTCGCTTGCTCTCATGTCTGGCTCGCTCGCTCTCATATCTGGCTTTCTCGCTTGCTCTCTTGTCTGGCTCGCTCTCTTATCTGGCTCGCTCGCATATCTGAATAGCTCGCACTCACATCTGGCTGGCTCGCTTGCTCTCATTTCTGGCTGGCTCGCTTGCTCTCATTTCTGGCTCGCTCGCTTGCTCTCATATCTGGCTCGATCGCTTGCTCTCATATCTGGCTCGCTCGCTTGCTCTCTTGTCTGGCTCGCTCTCATATCTGGCTAGCTCGCTTTCTCTCTTGTCTTGCTCGCTCTCTTATCTGGCTCGCTCTCTCTTTTCTGGCTGGCTCGCTTGCTCTCATATCTGGCTCGATCGCTTGCTCTCATATCTGGCTGGCTCGCTCTCATGTCTGGCTCGCTCTCATATCTGGATCGCTCGCTTGCTCTCATATCTGACTCGCTCGCTTGCTTAATTGTCTGGCTCGCTCTCTTATCTGCCTCGCTCTCTCTTTAAAATCTGGCTTGCTCGCTTGCTCTCATATCTGGCTCGCTCGCTGCCCTCTTGTCTGGCTCGCTCTCTTATCTGGCTTGCTCGCTTGCTCTCATATCTGGCTCGCTCGCTTGCTCTCTTGTCTGGCTCGCTCTCTTATCTGGCTCGCTCGCATATCTGGCTCGCTCGCTCTCACATCTGGCTGGCTTGCTTGCTCTCATATCTGGCTAGCTCGCTTGCTCTCATATCTGGCTCGCTCGCATGCTCTCTTGTCTGGCTCGCTCTCTTATCTGGCTCGCTCGCATATCTGGCTCGCTCGCTCTCACATCGAGCTGGCTCACTTGCTCTCATATCTGGCATGCTCACTTGCTCTCTTGTCTGGCTCGCTCTCTTATCTTGCTCGCTCTCATATCTGGCTTGCTAGCTTGCTCTCATATCTGGCTTGCTCGCTTGCTCTCTTGTCTGGCTCGCTCTCTTATCTGGCTTGCTCGCTAGCATATCTGGCTCGCTCGCTTGCTCTCTTGTCTGGCTCGCTCGCTCTCATATCTGGCTTTCTCGCTTGCTCTCTTTTCTGGTTCGCTCTCTTATCTGGCTCGCTCTTATATCTGGCTTTCTCGCTTGCTCTCATATCTGGTTCGCTCGCTTGCTTTCTTGTCTGGCTCGCTCGCATATCTGGCTCGCTCGCTCTCACATCTGGCTGGCTCGCTTGCTCTCATATCTGGCTCGCTCGCTCTCATATCTGGCTCGCTCGCTTGCTCTCTTGTCTTGCTCGCTCTCTTATCTGGCTCGCTCGCTCTCATATCTGGCTGGCTCGCTTGCTCTCATATCTGGCTCGCTCGCTTGCTCTCTTGTCTGGCTCGCTCTCTTATCTGGCTTGCTCGCTAGAATATCTGGCACGCACGCTTGCTCTCTTGTCTGGCTTGCTCTCTTATCTGGCTCGCTCGCTCTCATATCTTGCTCGCTCGCTTGCTCTCATGTCTGGCTCGCTCGCTCTCATATCTGGCTTTCTCGCTTGCTCTCTTGTCTGGCTCGCTCGAATATCTGGCTCGCTCGAATATCTGGCTAGCTCGCTCTCACATCTGGCTGGCTCGCTTGCTCTCATTTTTGGCTGGCTCGCTTGCTCTCATTTCTGGCTCGCTCGCTTTCTCTCATATCTGGCTCGCTCGCTTGCTCTCATATCTGGCTCGCTCGCTTGCTCTCTTGTCTGGCTCGCTCTCATATCTGGCTAGCTCGCTTTCTCTCTTGTCTGTCTCACTCTCTTTTATGGCTCGCTCACATATCTGGCTCGCTCGCTCTCAAATCTGGCTCGCTCGCTCTCAAATCTGGCTCGCTCGCTTGCTCTCATATCTGGCTTGCTCGCTTGCTCTCATATCTGTCTCGCTCGCTTGCTCTCTTGGCTGGCTCGCTCTCTTATCTGGCTCGCTCTCTTATCTGGCTCGCTCGCATGCTCTCATATCTGGCTAGTTCGCTTGCTCTCTTGTCTTGCTCGCTCTCTTATCTGGCTCGCTCGCTCTCATATCTGGCTGGCTCGCTTACTCTCATATCTGGCTCGCTCGCTTGCTCTCTTGTCTGGCTCGCTCGCATATCTGGCTAGCTCGCTCTCACATCTGGCTGGCTCGCTTGCTCTCATTTCTGGCTGGCTCGCTTGCTCTCATTTCTGGCTGGCTCACTTGCTCTCATATCTGGCTCGCTCGCTTGCTCTCTTGTCTGGCTCGCTCTCATATCTGGCTAGCTCGCTTGCTCTCTTGTCTGGCTCGCTCTCTTATCTGGCTCGCTCGCTCTCATATCTGGTTGGCTCGCTTGCTCTCATATCTGGCTCGCTCGCTTGCTCTCATATCTGGCTCGCTCGCTCTCATGTCTGGCTCGCTCTCATATCTGGATCGCTCGCTTGCTCTCATATCTGGCTCGCTCGCTTGCTTAATTGTCTGGCTTGCTCTCTTATCTGCCTCGCTCTCTCTCACATCTGGCTTGCTCGCTTGCTCTCATATCTGGCTCGCTCGCTTGCTCTCTTGTCTGGGTCGCTCTCTTATCTGGCTCGCTCTCATATCTGGCTTGCTAGCTTGCTCTCATATCTGACTCGCTCGCTTGCTCTCTTGTCTGTCTCGCTCTCTTTTATGGCTCGCTCACATATCTGGCTCGCTCGCTCTCAAATCTGGCTCGCTCGCTTGCTCTCATATCTGGCTTGCTCGCTTGCTCTCATATCCGGCTCGCTCGCTTGCTCTCATATCTGGCTCGCTCGCTTGCTCTCTTGTCTGGCTCGCTCTCTTATCTGGCTCGCTTGCATATCTGGCTCGCTCGCTCTCAAATCTGGCTCGCTCGCTTGCTCTCATATCTGGCTAGTTCGCTTGCTCTCTTGTCTTGCTCGCTCTCTTATCTGGCTTGCTCGCTCTCATATCTGGCTGGCTCGCTTGCTCTCATATCTTGCTCGCTCGCTTGCTCTCTTGTCTGGCTCGCTCTCTTATCTGGCTTGCTCGCTAGCATATCTGGCTCGCTCGCTTGCTATCTTGTCTGACTTGCTCTCTTATCTGGCTCGCTCGCTCTCATATCTGGCTCGCTCGCTTGCTCTCATGTCTGGCTCGCTCGCTCTCATATCTGGCTTTCTCGCTTGCTCACTTGTCTGGTTCGCTCTCCTTTCTGGCTCGCTCTCATATCTGGCTTTCTCGCTTGCTCTCATATCTGGTTCGCTCGCTTGCTTTCTTGTCTGGCTCGCTTGCATATCTGGCTCGCTCGCTCTCACATCTGGCTGGCTCGCTTGCTCTCATATCTGGCTCGCTCGCTCTCAAATCTGGCTCGCTCGCTTGCTCTCATATCTGGATTGCTCGCTTGCTCTCATATCCGGCTCGCTCGCTTGCTCTCATATCTGGCTCGCTTGCTCTCTTGGCTGGCTCGCTCTCTTATCTGGCTCGCTCTCTTATCTGGCTCGCTCACATGCTCTCATATCTGGCTAGTTCGCTTGCTCTCTTTTCTTGCTCGCTCTCTTATCTGGCTCGCTCGCTCTCATATCTGGCTGGCTCGCTTACTCTCATATCTGGCTCGTTCGCTTGCTCTCTTGTCTGGCTCGCTCTCTTATCTGGCTTGCTCGCTAGCATATCTGGCTCGCACGCTTGCTCTCTTGTCTGGCTTGCTCTCTTATCTGGCTCGCTCAGTCTCATACCTGGCTCGCTCGCTTGCTCTCTTGTCTGGCTCGCTCTCTTATCTGGCTCGCTCGCATATCTGGCTCGCTCGCTCTCAAATCTGGCTCGCTCGCTTGCTCTCATATCTGGCTAGTTCGCTTGCTCTCTTGTCTTGCTCGCTCTCTTATCTGGCTTGCTCGCTCTCATATCTGGCTGGCTCGCTTGCTCTCATATCTTGCTCGCTCGCTTGCTCTCTTGTCTGGCTCGCTCTCTTATCTGGCTTGCTCGCTAGCATATCTGGCTCGCTCGCTTGCTATCTTGTCTGGCTTGCTCTCTTATCTGGCTCGCTCGCTCTCATATCTGGCTCGCTCGCTTGCTCTCATGTCTGGCTCGCTCGCTCTCATATCTGGCTCGCTCGCTTGCTCTCATGTCTGGCTCGCGCGCTCTCATATCTGGCTTTCTCGCTTGCTCTCTTGTCTGATTCGCTCTCTTATCTGGCTCGCTCTTATATCTGGCTTTCTCGCTTGCTCTCATATCTGGTTCGCTCGCTTGCTTTCTTGTCTGGCTCGCTCGCATATCTGGCTCGCTCGCTCTCACATCTGGCTGGCTCGCTTGCTCTCATATCTGGCTCGCTCGCTCTCATATCTGGCTCGCTCGCTTGCTCTCTTGTCTTGCTCGCTCTCTTATCTGGCTCGCTCGCTCTCATATCTGGCTGGCTCGCTTGCTCTCATATCTGGCTCGCTCGCTTGCTCTCTTGTCTGGCTCGCTCTCTTATCTGGCTTGCTCGCTAGAATATCTGGCACGCACGCTTGCTCTCTTGTCTGGCTTGCTCTCTTATCTGGCTCGCTCGCTCTCATATCTGGCTCGCTCGCTTGCTCTCATGTCTGGCTCGCTCGCTCTCATATCTGGCTTTCTCGCTTGCTCTCTTGTCTGGCTCGCTCTCTTATCTGGCTCGTTCGAATATCTGGCTAGCTCGCTCTCACATCTGGCTGGCTCGCTTGCTCTCATTTCTGGCTGGCTCGCTTGCTCTCATTTCTGGCTCGCTCGCTTGCTCTCATATCTGGCTCGCTCGCTTGCTCTCTTGTCTGGCTCGCTCTCATATCTGGCTAGCTCGCTTTCTCTCTTGTCTGTCTCACTCTCTTTTATGGCTCGCTCACATATCTGGCTCGCTCGCTCTCAAATCTGTCTCGCTCGCTCTCAAATCTGGCTCGCTCGCTTGCTCTCATATCTGGCTTGCTCGCTTGCTCTCATATCCGGCTCGCTCGCTTGCTCTCAAATCTGGCTCGCTCGCTTGCTCTCATATTTGGCTCGCTCGCTTGCTCTCTTGGCTGGCTTGCTCTCTTATCTGGCTCGCTCTCTTATCTGGCTCGCTCGCATGCTCTCATATCTGGCTAGTTCGCTTGCTCTCTTGTCTTGCTCGCTCTCTTATTTGGCTCGCTCGCTCTCATATCTGGCTGGCTCGCTTACTCTCATATCTGGCTCGCTCGCTTGCTCTCTTGTCTGGCTCGCTCGCATATCTGGCTAGCTCGCTCTCACATCTGGCTGGCTCGCTTGCTCTCATTTCTGGCTGGCTCGCTTGCTCTCATTTCTGGCTGGCTCGCTTGCTCTCATATCTGGCTCGCTCGCTTGCTCTCTTGTCTGGCTCGCTCTCATATCTGGCTAGCTCGCTTGCTCTCTTGTCTGGCTCGCTCTCTTATCTGGCTCGCTCGCTCTCATATCTGGTTGGCTCGCTTGCTCTCATATCTGGCTCGCTCGCTTGCTCTCATATCTGGCTCGCTCGCTCTCATGTCTGGCTCGCTCTCATATCTGGATCGCTCGCTTGCTCTCATATCTGGCTCGCTCGCTTGCTTAATTGTCTGGCTTGCTCTCTTATCTGCCTCGCTCTCTCTCACATCTGGCTTGCTCGCTTGCTCTCATATCTGGCTCGCTCGCTTGCTCTCTTGTCTGGGTCGCTCTCTTATCTGGCTCGCTCTCATATCTGGCTTGCTAGCTTGCTCTCATATCTGACTCGCTCGCTTGCTCTCTTGTCTGTCTCGCTCTCTTTTATGGCTCGCTCACATATCTGGCTCGCTCGCTCTCAAATCTGGCTCGCTCGCTTGCTCTCATATCTGGCTTGCTCGCTTGCTCTCATATCCGGCTCGCTCGCTTGCTCTCATATCTGGCTCGCTCGCTTGCTCTCTTGTCTGGCTCGCTCTCTTATCTGGCTCGCTTGCATATCTGGCTCGCTCGCTCTCAAATCTGGCTCGCTCGCTTGCTCTCATATCTGGCTAGTTCGCTTGCTCTCTTGTCTTGCTCGCTCTCTTATCTGGCTTGCTCGCTCTCATATCTGGCTGGCTCGCTTGCTCTCATATCTTGCTCGCTCGCTTGCTCTCTTGTCTGGCTCGCTCTCTTATCTGGCTTGCTCGCTAGCATATCTGGCTCGCTCGCTTGCTATCTTGTCTGGCTTGCTCTCTTATCTGGCTCGCTCGCTCTCATATCTGGCTCGCTCGCTTGCTCTCATGTCTGGCTCGCTCGCTCTCATATCTGGCTTTCTCGCTTGCTCACTTGTCTGGTTCGCTCTCCTTTCTGGCTCGCTCTCATATCTGGCTTTCTCGCTTGCTCTCATATCTGGTTCGCTCGCTTGCTTTCTTGTCTGGCTCGCTTGCATATCTGGCTCGCTCGCTCTCACATCTGGCTGGCTCGCTTGCTCTCATATCTGGCTCGCTCGCTCTCATATCTGGCTCGCTCGCTTGCTCTCTTGTCTTGCTCGCTCTCTTATCTGGCTCGCTCGCTCTCATATCTGGCTGGCTCGCTTGCTCTCATATCTGGCTCGCTCGCTTGCTCTCTTGTCTGGCTCGCTCTCTTATCTGGCTTGCTCGCTAGAATATCTGGCTCGCACGCTTGCTCTCTTGTCTGGCTTGCTCTCTTATCTGGCTCGCTCGCTCTCATATCTGGCTCGCTCGCTAGCTCTCATGTCTGGCTCGCTCGCTCTCATATCTGGCTTTCTCGCTTGCTCTCTTGTCTGGCTCGCTCTCTTATCTGGCTCGCTCGAATATCTGGCTAGCTCGCTCTCACATCTGGCTGGCTCACTTGCTCTCATTTCTGGCTGGCTCGCTTGCTCTCATTTCTGGCTCGCTCGCTTTCTCTCATATCTGGCTCGCTCGCTTGCTCTCATATCTGGCTCGCTCGCTTGCTCTCTTGTCTGGCTCGCTCTCATATCTGGCTAGCTCGCTTTCTCTCTTGTCTGTCTCACTCTCTTTTATGGCTCGCTCACATATCTGGCTCGCTCGCTCTCAAATCTGGCTCGCTCGCTCTCAAATCTGGCTCGCTCGCTTGCTCTCATATCTGGATTGCTCGCTTGCTCTCATATCCGGCTCGCTCGCTTGCTCTCATATCTGGCTCGCTTGCTCTCTTGGCTGGCTCGCTCTCTTATCTGACTCGCTCTCTTATCTGGCTCGCTCACATGCTCTCATATCTGGCTAGTTCGCTTGCTCTCTTGTCTTGCTCGCTCTCTTATCTGGCTCGCTCGCTCTCATATCTGGCTGGCTCGCTTACTCTCATATCTGGCTCGTTCGCTTGCTCTCTTGTCTGGCTCGCTCTCTTATCTGGCTTGCTCGCTAGCATATCTGGCTCGCACGCTTGCTCTCTTGTCTGGCTTGCTCTCTTATCTGGCTCGCTCAGTCTCATACCTGGCTCGCTCGCTTGCTCTCTTGTCTGGCTCGCTCTCTTATCTGGCTCGCTCGCATATCTGGCTCGCTCGCTCTCAAATCTGGCTCGCTCGCTTGCTCTCATATCTGGCTAGTTCGCTTGCTCTCTTGTCTTGCTCGCTCTCTTATCTGGCTTGCTCGCTCTCATATCTGGCTGGCTCGCTTGCTCTCATATCTTGCTCGCTCGCTTGCTCTCTTGTCTGGCTCGCTCTCTTATCTGGCTTGCTCGCTAGCATATCTGGCTCGCTCGCTTGCTATCTTGTCTGGCTTGCTCTCTTATCTGGCTCGCTCGCTCTCATATCTGGCTCGCTCGCTTGCTCTCATGTCTGGCTCGCTCGCTCTCATATCTGGCTCGCTCGCTTGCTCTCATGTCTGGCTCGCTCGCTCTCATATCTGGCTTTCTCGCTTGCTCTCTTGTCTGGTTCGCTCTCTTATCTGGCTCGCTCTTATATCTGGCTTTCTCGCTTGCTCTCATATCTGGTTCGCTCGCTTGCTTTCTTGTCTGGCTCGCTCGCATATCTGGCTCGCTCGCTCTCACATCTGGCTGGCTCGCTTGCTCTCATATCTGGCTCGCTCGCTCTCATATCTGGCTCGCTCGCTTGCTCTCTTGTCTTGCTCGCTCTCTTATCTGGCTCGCTCGCTCTCATATCTGGCTGGCTCGCTTGCTCTCATATCTGGCTCGCTCGCTTGCTCTCTTGTCTGGCTCGCTCTCTTATCTGGCTTGCTCGCTAGAATATCTGGCACGCACGCTTGCTCTCTTGTCTGGCTTGCTCTCTTATCTGGCTCGCTCGCTCTCATATCTGGCTCGCTCGCTTGCTCTCATGTCTGGCTCGCTCGCTCTCATATCTGGCTTTCTCGCTTGCTCTCTTGTCTGGCTCGCTCTCTTATCTGGCTCGTTCGAATATCTGGCTAGCTCGCTCTCACATCTGGCTGGCTCGCTTGCTCTCATTTCTGGCTGGCTCGCTTGCTCTCATTTCTGGCTCGCTCGCTTGCTCTCATATCTGGCTCGCTCGCTTGCTCTCTTGTCTGGCTCGCTCTCATATCTGGCTAGCTCGCTTTCTCTCTTGTCTGTCTCACTCTCTTTTATGGCTCGCTCACATATCTGGCTCGCTCGCTCTCAAATCTGTCTCGCTCGCTCTCAAATCTGGCTCGCTCGCTTGCTCTCATATCTGGCTTGCTCGCTTGCTCTCATATCCGGCTCGCTCGCTTGCTCTCAAATCTGGCTCGCTCGCTTGCTCTCATATTTGGCTCGCTCGCTTGCTCTCTTGGCTGGCTTGCTCTCTTATCTGGCTCGCTCTCTTATCTGGCTCGCTCGCATGCTCTCATATCTGGCTAGTTCGCTTGCTCTCTTGTCTTGCTCGCTCTCTTATTTGGCTCGCTCGCTCTCCTATCTGGCTGGCTCGCTTACTCTCATATCTGGCTCGCTCGCTTGCTCTCTTGTCTGGCTCGCTCTCTTATCTGGCTTGCTCGCTAGCATATCTGGCTCGCACACTTGCTCTCTTGTCTGGCTTGCTCTCTTATCTGGCTCGCTCGGTCTCATATCTGGCTCGCTCGCTTGCTCTCATGTCTGGCTCGCTTGCTCTCATATCTTGCTTTCTCGCTTGCTCTCTTTTCTGGCTCGCTCTCTTATCTGGCTCGCTCGCATATCTGGCTCGCTCGCTCTCACATCTGGCTGGCTCACTTGCTCTCATTTCTGGCTGGCTCGCTTGCTCTCATTTCTGGCTCGCTCGCTTGCTCTCATATCTGGCTCGCTCGCTTGCTCTCATATCTGGCTCGCTTGCTTGCTCTCTTGTCTGGCTCGCTCTCATATCTGGCTAGCTCGCTTGCTCTCTTGTCTTGCTCACTCTTATCTGGCTTGCTCGCTCTCATATCTGGCTGGCTCGCTTACTCTCATATCTGGATCGCTCGCTTGCTCTCATATCTGGCTCGCTCGCTTGCTTAATTGTCTGGCTCGCTCTCTTATCTGCCTCGCTCTCTCTCACATCTGGCTTGCTCGCTTGCTCTCATATCTGGCCTGGCTCCACCGCTGCTCTCTTGTCTGGCTCGCTCTCTTATCTGGCTCGCTCGCATATCTTGCTCGCTCGCTTGCTCTCTTGTCTGACTTGCTCTCTTATCTGTCTCGCTCTCACATTTGGCTCGCTCGCTTGCTCTCATATCTAGCTCGCTCGCTCGCTCTCTTATCTGGCTTGCTCGCTAGCATATCTGGCTCGCTCGCTCTCATATCTGGCTCGCTCGCTTGCTCTCATGTCTGGCTCGCTCGCTCTCATATCTGACTTTCTCGCTTGCTCTCTTGTCTGGATCGCTCGCTTGCTCTCTTGTCTGGCTCGCTCTCTTATCTGGCTTGCTCGCTAGCATATCTGGCTCGCTCGCTTGCTCTCTTGTCTGGCTTGCTCTCTTATCTGTCTCGCTCTCACATCTGGCTTGCTCGCTTGCTCTCATATCTGGCTCGCTCGCTTGCTCTCTTGTCTGGCCCACTCTCTTATCTGGCTTTCTCGCTAGCATATCTGGCTCGCTCGCTTGCTCTCTTGTCTGGCTTGCTCTCTTATCTGGCTCGCTCGCTCTCATATCTGGCTCGCTCGCTTGCTCTCATGTCTGGCTCGCTCGCTCTCATATCTGGCTTTCTCGCTTGCTCTCTTGTCTGGTTCGCTCTCTTATCTGGCTCGCTCTCATATCTGGATTGCTCGCTTGCTCTCATATCTGGCTCGCTCGCTTGCTCTCTTGTCTGGCTCGCTCTCTTATCTGGCTTGCTCGCTAGCATATCTGGCTCGCTCGCTTGCTCTCTTGTCTGACTTGCTCTCTTATCTGTCTCGCTCTCACATCTGGCTTGCTCGCTTGCTCTCATATCTGGCTCGCTCGCTTGCTCACTTGTCTGGCTTGCTCTCTTATCTGGCTCGCTGGCTCTCTTATGTGGCTCGCTCGCTTGCTCTCATGTCTGGCTCGCTCACTCTCATATCTGGCTTTCTCGCTTGCTCTCTTGTCTGGTTCGCTCTCTTATCTGGCTCGCTCTCATATCTGGCTTGCTCGCTTGCTCTCATATCTGGCTCGCTCTCTTGCTCTCCTGTCTGGCTCGCTCGCATATCTGGCTCGCTCGCTCTCACATCGGGCTGACTTGCTTGCTCTAATATATGGCTCGCTCCCTTGCTCTCATATCTGGCTCGCTCGCTCGCTCTCACATCTTGTTCGCTCTCTTATCTGGCTCGCTCGCATATCTGGCTCGCTCGCTCTCACATCTAGCTGGCTCGCTTGCTCTCATATCTGGCTCGCTCGCTTGCTCTCTTGTCTGGCTCGCTCTCTTATCTGGCTAGCTCTCATATCTGGCTGGCTCACTTGCTCTCATTTCTGGCTCGCTCGCTTGCTCTCATATCTGGCTCGCTTGCTTGCTCTCATATCTGGCTCTCTCGCTTGCTCTCGTCTGGCTCGCTCGCATATCTGGCTCGCTCGCTTGCTCTCTTGTCTTGCTCGCTCTCTTAATCTGGCTCGCTCGCTCTTATATCTGGCTGGCTCGCTTGCTCTCATATCTGGCTCGCTCGCTTGCTCTCATATCTGGCTCGCTCGCTTGCTTAATTGTCTGGCTCGCTCTCTTATCTGCCTCGCTCTCTCTCACATCTGGCTTGCTCGCTTGCTCTCATATCTGGCTCGCTCGCTTGCTCTCTTGTCTGGCTCGCTCTCTTATCTGGCTTGCTCGCATATCTGGCTCGCTCGCTCTCACATCTGGCTGGCTTGCTTGCTCTCATATCTGGCTCGCTCGCTTGCTCTCATATCTGGCTCGCTCGCTCTCATGTCTGGCTCGCTCTCATATCTGGATCGCTCGCTTGCTCTCATATCTGGCTCGCTTGCTTACTTAATTGTCTGGCTCGCTCTCTTATCTGCCTCGCTCTCTCTCACATCTGGCTTGCTCGCTTGCTCTCATATCTGGCTCGCTCGCTTGCTCTCTTGTCTGGGTCGCTCTCTTATCTGGCTTGCGCTCATATCTGGCTTGCTAGCTTGCTCTCATATCTGACTCGCTCGCTTGCTCTCTTGTCTGTCTCGCTCTCTTTTATGGCTCGCTCACATATCTGGCTCGCTCGCTCTCAAATCTGGCTCGCTCGCTCTCAAATCTGGCTCGCTCGCTTGCTCTCATATCTGGCTTGCTCGCTTGCTCTCATATCCGGCTCGCTCGCTTGCTCTCATATCTGGCTCGCTCGCTTGCTCTCTTGTCTGGCTCGCTCTCTTATCTGGCTCGCTCGCATATCTGGCTCGCTCGCTCTCAAATCTGGCTCGCTCGCTTGCTCTCATATCTGGCTAGTTCGCTTGCTCTCTTGTCTTGCTCGCTCTCTAATCTGGCTTGCTCGCTCTCATATCTGGCTGGCTCGCTTGCTCTCATATCTTGCTCGCTGGCTTGCTCTCTTGTCTGGCTCGCTCTCTTATCTGGCTTGCTCGCTAGCATATCTGGCTCGCTCGCTTGCTATCTTGTCTGGCTTGCTCTCTTATCTGGCTCGCTCGCTCTCATATCTGGCCCGCTCGCTTGCTCTCATGTCTGGCTCGCTCGCTCTCATATCTGGCTCGCTCGCTTGCTCTCATGTCTGGCTCGCTTGCTCTCATATCTTGCTCGCTGGCTTGCTCTCTTGTCTGGCTCGCTCTCTTATCTGGCTTGCTCGCTAGCATATCTGGCTCGCTCGCTTGCTATCTTGTCTGGCTTGCTCTCTTATCTGGCTCGCTCGCTCTCATATCTGGCTCGCTCGCTTGCTCTCATGTCTGGCTCGATCGCTCTCATATCTGGCTTTCTCGCTTGCTCTCTTGTCTGGTTCGCTCTCTTATCTGGCTCGCTCTCATATCTGGCTTTCTCGCTTGCTCTCATATCTGGCTCGCTCGCTTGCTTTCTTGTCTGGCTCGCTCGCATATCTGGCTCGCTCGCTCTCACATCTGGCTGGCTCGCTTGCTCTCATATCTGGCTCGCTCGCTCTCATATCTGGCTCGCTCGCTTGCTCTCTTGTCTTGCTCGCTCTCTTATCTGGCTCGCTCGCTCTCATATCTGGCTGGCTCGCTTGCTCTCATATCTGGCTCGCTTGCTTGCTCTCTTGTCTGGCTCGCTCTCTTATCTGGCTTGCTCGCTAGAATATCTGGCCCGCACGCTTGCTCTCTTGTCTGGCTTGCTCTCTTATCTGGCTCGCTCGCTCTCATATCTGGCTTGCTCGCTTGCTCTCATGTCTGGCTCGCTCGCTCTCATATCTGGCTTTCTCGCTTGCTCTCTTGTCTGGCTCGCTCTCTTATCTGGCTCGCTCGCATATCTGAATAGCTCGCACTCACATCTGGCTGGCTCGCTTGCTCTCATTTCTGGCTGGCTCGCTTGCTCTCATTTCTGGCTCGCTCGCTTGCTCTCATATCTGGCTCGCTCGCTTGCTCTCATATCTGGCTCGCTCGCTTGCTCTCTTGTCTGGCTCGCTCTCATATCTGGCTAGCTCGCTTTCTCTCTTGTCTTGCTCGCTCTCTTATCTGGCTCGCTCGCTCTCTTATCTGGCTGGCTCGCTTGCTCTCATATCTGGCTCGATCGCTTGCTCTCATATCTGGCTGGCTCGCTTTCATGTCTGGCTCGCTCTCATATCTGGATCGCTCGCTTGCTCTCATATCTGACTCGCTCGCTTGCTTAATTGTCTGGCTCGCTCTCTTATCTGCCTCGCTCTCTCTCAAATCTGGCTTGCTCGCTTGCTCTCATATCTGGCTCGCTCGCTGCCCTCTTGTCTGGCTCGCTCTCTTATCTGGCTTGCTCGCTTGCTCTCATATCTGGCTCGCTCGCTTGCTCTCTTGTCTGGCTCGCTCTCTTATCTGGCTCGCTCGCATATCTGGCTCGCTCGCTCTCACATCTGGCTGGCTTGCTTGCTCTCATATCTGGCTAGCTCGCTTGCTCTCATATCTGGCTCGCTCGCATGCTCTCTTGTCTGGCTCGCTCTCTTATCTGGCTCGCTCGCATATCTGGCTCGCTCGCTCTCACATCGAGCTGGCTCACTTGCTCTCATATCTGGCATGCTCACTTGCTCTCTTGTCTGGCTCGCTCTCTTATCTTGCTCGCTCTCATATCTGGCTTGCTAGCTTGCTCTCATATCTGGCTTGCTCTCTTGTCTGGCTCGCTCTCTTATCTGGCTTGCTCGCTAGCATATCTGGCTCGCTCGCTTGCTCTCTTGTCTGGCTCGCTCGCTCTCATATCTGGCTTTCTCGCTTGCTCTCTTGTCTGGTTCGCTCTCTTATCTGGCTCGCTCTTATATCTGGCTTTCTCGCTTGCTCTCATATCTGGTTCGCTCGCTTGCTTTCTTGTCTGGCTCGCTCGCATATCTGGCTCGCTCGCTCTCACATCTGGCTGGCTCGCTTGCTCTCATATCTGGATCGCTCGCTCTCATATCTGGCTCGCTCGCTTGCTCTCTTGTCTGGCTCGCTCTCTTATCTGGCTTGCTCGCTCTCATATCTGGCTGGCTCGCTTGCTCTCATATCTGGCTCGCTCGCTTGCTCTCTTGTCTGGCTCGCTCTCTTATCTGGCTTGCTCGCTAGAATATCTGGCACGCACGCTTGCTCTCTTGTCTGGCTTGCTCTCTTATCTGGCTCGCTCGCTCTCATATCTGGCTCGCTCGCTTGCTCTCATGTCTGGCTCGCTCGCTCTCATATCTGGCTTTCTCGCTTGCTCTCTTGTCTGGCTCGCTCGAATATCTGGCTCGCTCGAATATCTGGCTAGCTCGCTCTCACATCTGGCTGGCTCGCTTGCTCTCATATCTGGCTCGCTCGCTTGCTCTCATATCTGGCTCGCTCGCTCTCATGTCTGGCTCGCTCTCATATCTGGATCGCTCGCTTGCTCTCATATCTGGCTCGCTCGCTTGCTTAATTGTCTGGCTTGCTCTCTTATCTGCCTCGCTCTCTCTCACATCTGGCTTGCTCGCTTGCTCTCATATCTGGCTCGCTCGCTTGCTCTCTTGTCTGGGTCGCTCTCTTATCTGGCTCGCTCTCATATCTGGCTTGCTAGCTTGCTCTCATATCTGACTCGCTCGCTTGCTCTCTTGTCTGTCTCGCTCTCTTTTATGGCTCGCTCACATATCTGGCTCGCTCGCTCTCAAATCTGGCTCGCTCGCTTGCTCTCATATCTGGCTTGCTCGCTTGCTCTCATATCCGGCTCGCTCGCTTGCTCTCATATCTGGCTCGCTCGCTTGCTCTCTTGTCTGGCTCGCTCTCTTATCTGGCTCGCTTGCATATCTGGCTCGCTCGCTCTCAAATCTGGCTCGCTCGCTTACTCTCATATCTGGCTAGTTCGCTTGCTCTCTTGTCTTGCTCGCTCTCTTATCTGGCTTGCTCGCTCTCATATCTGGCTGGCTCGCTTGCTCTCATATCTTGCTCGCTCGCTTGCTCTCTTGTCTGGCTCGCTCTCTTATCTGGCTTGCTCGCTAGCATATCTGGCTCGCTCGCTTGCTATCTTGTCTGGCTTGCTCTCTTATCTGGCTCGCTCGCTCTCATATCTGGCTCGCTCGCTTGCTCTCATGTCTGGCTCGCTCGCTCTCATATCTGGCTTTCTCGCTTGCTCACTTGTCTGGTTCGCTCTCCTTTCTGGCTCGCTCTCATATCTGGCTTTCTCGCTTGCTCTCATATCTGGTTCGCTCGCTTGCTTTCTTGTCTGGCTCGCTTGCATATCTGGCTCGCTCGCTCTCACATCTGGCTGGCTCGCTTGCTCTCATATCTGGCTCGCTCGCTCTCATATCTGGCTCGCTCGCTTGCTCTCTTGTCTTGCTCGCTCTCTTATCTGGCTCGCTCGCTCTCATATCTGGCTGGCTCGCTTGCTCTCATTACTGGCTCGCTCGCTTGCTCTCTTGTCTGGCTCGCTCTCTTATCTGGCTTGCTCGCTAGAATATCTGGCTCGCACGCTTGCTCTCTTGTCTGGCTTGCTCTCTTATCTGGCTCGCTCGCTCTCATATCTGGCTCGCTCGCTAGCTCTCATGTCTGGCTCGCTCGCTCTCATATCTGGCTTTCTCGCTTGCTCTCTTGTCTGGCTCGCTCTCTTATCTGGCTCGCTCGAATATCTGGCTAGCTCGCTCTCACATCTGGCTGGCTCGCTTGCTCTCATTTCTGGCTGGCTCGCTTGCTCTCATTTCTGGCTCGCTCGCTTGCTCTCATATCTGGCTCGCTCGCTTGCTCTCATATCTGGCTCGCTCGCTTGCTCTCTTGTCTGGCTCGCTCTCATATCTGGCTAGCTCGCTTTCTCTCTTGTCTGTCTCACTCTCTTTTATGGCTCGCTCACATATCTGGCTCGCTCGCTCTCAAATCTGGCTCGCTCGCTCTCAAATCTGGCTCGCTCGCTTGCTCTCATATCTGGATTGCTCGCTTGCTCTCATATCCGGCTCGCTCGCTTGCTCTCATATCTGGCTCGCTTGCTCTCTTGGCTGGCTCGCTCTCTTATCTGGCTCGCTCTCTTATCTGGCTCGCTCACATGCTCTCATATCTGGCTAGTTCGCTTGCTCTCTTGTCTTGCTCGCTCTCTTATCTGGCTCGCTCGCTCTCATATCTGGCTGGCTCGCTTACTCTCATATCTGGCTCGTTCGCTTGCTCTCTTGTCTGGCTCGCTCTCTTATCTGGCTTGCTCGCTAGCATATCTGGCTCGCACGCTTGCTCTCTTGTCTGGCTTGCTCTCTTATCTGGCTCGCTCAGTCTCATACCTGGCTCGCTCGCTTGCTCTCTTGTCTGGCTCGCTCTCTTATCTGGCTCGCTCGCATATCTGGCTCGCTCGCTCTCAAATCTGGCTCGCTCGCTTGCTCTCATATCTGGCTAGTTCGCTTGCTCTCTTGTCTTGCTCGCTCTCTTATCTGGCTTGCTCGCTCTCATATCTGGCTGGCTCGCTTGCTCTCATATCTTGCTCGTTCGCTTGCTCTCTTGTCTGGCTCGCTCTCTTATCTGGCTTGCTCGCTAGCATATCTGGCTCGCTCGCTTGCTATCTTGTCTGGCTTGCTCTCTTATCTGGCTCGCTCGCTCTCATATCTGGCTGGCTCGCTTGCTCTCATATCTTGCTCGTTCGCTTGCTCTCTTGTCTGGCTCGCTCTCTTATCTGGCTTGCTCGCTAGCATATCTGGCTCGCTCGCTTGCTATCTTGTCTGGCTTGCTCTCTTATCTGGCTCGCTCGCTCTCATATCTGGCTCGCTCGCTTGCTCTCATGTCTGGCTCGCTCGCTCTCATATCTGGCTCGCTCGCTTGCTCTCATGTCTGGCTCGCTCGCTCTCATATCTGGCTTTCTCGCTTGCTCTCTTGTCTGGTTCGCTCTCTTATCTGGCTCGCTCTTATATCTGGCTTTCTCGCTTGCTCTCATATCTGGTTCGCTCGCTTGCTTTCTTGTCTGGCTCGCTCGCATATCTGGCTCGCTCGCTCTCACATCTGGCTGGCTCGCTTGCTCTCATATCTGGCTCGCTCGCTCTCATATCTGGCTCGCTTGCTTGCTCTCTTGTCTTGCTCGCTCTCTTATCTGGCTTGCTCGCTCTCATATCTGGCTGGCTCGCTTGCTCTCATATCTGGCTCGCTCGCTTGCTCTCTTGTCTGGCTCGCTCTCTTATCTGGCTTGCTCGCTAGAATATCTGGCACGCACGCTTGCTCTCTTGTCTGGCTTGCTCTCTTATCTGGCTCGCTCGCTCTCATATCTGGCTCGCTCGCTTGCTCTCATGTCTGGCTCGCTCGCTCTCATATCTGGCTTTCTCGCTTGCTCTCTTGTCTGGCTCGCTCTCTTATCTGGCTCGTTCGAATATCTGGCTAGCTCGCTCTCACATCTGGCTGGCTCGCTTGCTCTCATTTCTGGCTGGCTCGCTTGCTCTCATTTCTGGCTCGCTCGCTTGCTCTCATATCTGGCTCGCTCGCTTGCTCTCTTGTCTGGCTCGCTCTCATATCTGGCTAGCTCGCTTTCTCTCTTGTCTGTCTCACTCTCTTTTATGACTCGCTCACATATCTGGCTCGCTCGCTCTCAAATCTGTCTCGCTCGCTCTCATATCTGGCTCGCTCGCTTGCTCTCTTGTCTGGCTCGCTCTCTTATCTGGCTAGCTCTCATATCTGGCTGGCTCACTTGCTCTCATTTCTGGCTCGCTCGCTTGCTCTCATATCTGGCTCGCTTGCTTGCTCTCATATCTGGCTCTCTCGCTTGCTCTCGTCTGGCTCGCTCGCATATCTGGCTCGCTCGCTTGCTCTCTTGTCTTGCTCGCTCTCTTAATCTGGCTCGCTCGCTCTCATATCTGGCTGGCTCGCTTGCTCTCATATCTGGCTCGCTCGCTTGCTCTCATATCTGGCTCGCTCGCTTGCTTAATTGTCTGGCTCGCTCTCTTATCTACCTCGCTCTCTCTCACATCTGGCTTGCTCGCTTGCTCTCATATCTGGCTCGCTCGCTTGCTCTCTTGTCTGGCTCGCTCTCTTATCTGGCTTGCTCGCATATCTGGCTCGCTCGCTCTCACATCTGGCTGGCTTGCTTGCTCTCATATCTGGCTCGCTCGCTTGCTCTCATATCTGGCTCGCTCGCTCTCATGTCTGGCTCGCTCTCATATCTGGATCGCTCGCTTGCTCTCATATCTGGCTCGCTCGCTTACTTAATTGTCTGGCTCGCTCTCTTATCTGCCTCGCTCTCTCTCACATCTGGCTTGCTCGCTTGCTCTCATATCTGGCGCGCTCGCTTGCTCTCTTGTCTGGGTCGCTCTCTTATCTGGCTTGCGCTCATATCTGGCTTGCTAGCTTGCTCTCATATCTGACTCGCTCGCTTGCTCTCTTGTCTGTCTCGCTCTCTTTTATGGCTCGCTCACATATCTGGCTCGCTCGCTCTCAAATCTGGCTCGCTCGCTCTCAAATCTGGCTCGCTCGCTTGCTCTCATATCTGGCTTGCTCGCTTGCTCTCATATCCGGCTCGCTCGCTTGCTCTCATATCTGGCTCGCTCGCTTGCTCTCTTGTCTGGCTCGCTCTCTTATCTGGCTCGCTCGCATATCTGGCTCGCTCGCTCTCAAATCTGGCTCGCTCGCTTGCTCTCATATCTGGCTAGTTCGCTTGCTCTCTTGTCTTGCTCGCTCTCTAATCTGGCTTGCTCGCTCTCATATCTGGCTGGCTCGCTTGCTCTCATATCTTGCTCGCTGGCTTGCTCTCTTGTCTGGCTCGCTCTCTTATCTGGCTTGCTCGCTAGCATATCTGGCTCGCTCGCTTGCTATCTTGTCTGGCTTGCTCTCTTATCTGGCTCGCTCGCTCTCATATCTGGCTCGCTCGCTTGCTCTCATGTCTGGCTCGCTCGCTCTCATATCTGGCTCGCTCGCTTGCTCTCATGTCTGGCTCGATCGCTCTCATATCTGGCTTTCTCGCTTGCTCTCTTGTCTGGTTCGCTCTCTTATCTGGCTCGCTCTCATATCTGGCTTTCTCGCTTGCTCTCATATCTGGCTCGCTCGCTTGCTTTCTTGTCTGGCTCGCTCGCATATCTGGCTCGCTCGCTCTCACATCTGGCTGGCTCGCTTGCTCTCATATCTGGCTCGCTCGCTCTCATATCTGGCTCGCTCGCTTGCTCTCTTGTCTTGCTCGCTCTCTTATCTGGCTCGCTCGCTCTCATATCTGGCTGGCTCGCTTGCTCTCATATCTGGCTCGCTTGCTTGCTCTCTTGTCTGGCTCGCTCTCTTATCTGGCTTGCTCGCTAGAATATCTGGCCCGCACGCTTGCTCTCTTGTCTGGCTTGCTCTCTTATCTGGCTCGCTCGCTCTCATATCTGGCTTGCTCGCTTGCTCTCATGTCTGGCTCGCTCGCTCTCATATCTGGCTTTCTCGCTTGCTCTCTTGTCTGGCTCGCTCTCTTATCTGGCTCGCTCGCATATCTGAATAGCTCGCACTCACATCTGGCTGGCTCGCTTGCTCTCATTTCTGGCTGGCTCGCTTGCTCTCATTTCTGGCTGGCTCGCTTGCTCTCATTTCTGGCTCGCTCGCTTGCTCTCATATCTGGCTCGCTCGCTTGCTCTCTTGTCTGGCTCGCTCTCATATCTGGCTAGCTCGCTTTCTCTCTTGTCTTGCTCGCTCTCTTATCTGGCTCGCTCGCTCTCTTATCTGGCTGGCTCGCTTGCTCTCATATCTGGCTCGATCGCTTGCTCTCATATCTGGCTGGCTCGCTCTCATGTCTGGCTCGCTCTCATATCTGACTCGCTCGCTTGCTTAATTGTCTGGCTCGCTCTCTTATCTGCCTCGCTCTCTCTCAAATCTGGCTTGCTCGCTTGCTCTCATATCTGGCTCGCTCGCTGCCCTCTTGTCTGGCTCGCTCTCTTATCTGGCTTGCTCGCTTGCTCTCATATCTGGCTCGCTCGCTTGCTCTCTTATCTGGCTCGCTCGCATATCTGGCTCGCTCGCTCTCACATCTGGCTGGCTTGCTTGCTCTCATATCTGGCTAGCTCGCTTGCTCTCATATCTGGCTCGCTCGCATGCTCTCTTGTCTGGCTCGCTCTCTTATCTGGCTCGCTCGCATATCTGGCTCGCTCGCTCTCACATCGAGCTGGCTCACTTGCTCTCATATCTGGCATGCTCACTTGCTCTCTTGTCTGGCTCACTCTCTTATCTTGCTCGCTCTCATATCTGGCTTGCTAGCTTGCTCTCATATCTGGCTTGCTCGCTTGCTCTCTTGTCTGGCTCGCTCTCTTATCTGGCTTGCTCGCTAGCATATCTGGCTCGCTCGCTTGCTCTCTTGTCTGGCTTGCTCTCTTATCTGGCTCGCTCGCTCTCATATCTGGCTCGCTCGCTTGCTCTCATGTCTGGCTCGCTCGCTCTCATATCTGGCTCGCTCGCTTGCTCTCATGTCTGTCTCGCTCGCTCTCATATCTGGCTTTCTCGCTTGCTCTCTTGTCTGGTTCGCTCTCTTATCTGGCTCGCTCTCATATCTGGCTTGCTCGCTTGCTCTCATATCTGGCTCGCTCACTTGCTTTCTTGTCTGGCTCGCTCGCATATCTGGCTCGCTCGCTCTCACATCTGGCTGGCTCGCTTGCTCTCATATCTGGCTCGCTCGCTCTCATATCTGGCTCGCTCGCTTGCTCTCTTGTCTTGCTCGCTCTCTTATCTGGCTCGCTCGCTCTCATATCTGGCTGGCTCGCTTGCTCTCATATCTGGCTCGCTCGCTTGCTCTCTTGTCTGGCTCGCTCTCTTATCTGGCTTGCTCGCTAGAATATCTGGCTCGCACGCTTGCTCTGATGTCTGGCTCGCTCGCTCTCATATCTGGCTTTCTCGCTGGCTCTCTTGTCTGGCTCGCTCTCTTATCTGGCTCGCTCGCATATCTGGCTAGCTCGCTCTCACATCTGGCTGGCTCGCTTGCTCTCATTTCTGGCTGGCTCGCTTGCTCTCATTTCTGGCTCGCTCGGTTGCTCTCATATCTGGCTAGCTCGCTTGCTCTCTTGTCTGGCTCGCTCTCATATCTGGCTAGCTCGCTTGCTCTCTTGTCTTGCTCGCTCTCTTATCTGGCTCGCTCGCTCTCATATCTGGCTGGCTCGCTTGCTCTCATATCTGGCTCGCTCACTTGCTCTCATATCTGGCTCACTCGCTCTCATGTCTGGCTCGCTCTCATATCTGGATCGCTCGCTTGCTCTCATATTTTGCTCGCTCGCTTGCTTAATTGTCTGGCTCGCTCTCTTATCTGCCTCGCTCTCTCTCACATCTGGCTTGCTCGCTTGCTCTCATATCTGGCTCGCTCGCTGCTCTCTTGTCTGGCTCGCTCTCATATCTGGCTTGCTCGCTTGCTCTCATATCTGGCTCGCTCGCTCTCATATCTGGCTTTCTCGCTTGCTCTCTTGTCTGGTTCGCTCTCTTATCTGGCTCGCTCTCATATCTGGCTTGCTCGCTTGCTCTCATATCTGGCTCGCTCACTTGCTTTCTTGTCTGGCTCGCTCGCATATCTGGCTCGCTCGCTCTCACATCTGGCTGGCTCGCTTGCTCTCATATCTGGCTCGCTCGCTCTCATATCTGGCTCGCTCGCTTGCTCTCTTGTCTTGCTCGCTCTCTTATCTGGCTCGCTCGCTCTCATATCTGGCTGGCTCGCTTGCTCTCATATCTGGCTCGCTCGCTTGCTCTCTTGTCTGGCTCGCTCTCTTATCTGGCTTGCTCGCTAGAATATCTGGCTCGCACGCTTGCTCTCTTGTCTGGCTTGCTCTCTTATCTGGCTCGCTCTCATATCTGGCTCGCTCGCTTGCTCTCATGTCTGGCTCGCTCGCTCTCATATCTGGCTTTCTCGCTTGCTCTCTTGTCTGGCTCGCTCTCTTATCTGGCTCGCTCGAATATCTGGCTAGCTCGCTCTCACATCTGGCTGGCTCGCTTGCTCTAATTTCTGGCTGGCTCGCTTGCTCTCATTTCTGGCTCGCTTGCTTGCTCTCATATCTGGCTCGCTCGCTTGCTCTCATATCTGGCTCGCTCGCTTGCTCTCTTGTCTGGCTCGCTCTCATATCTGGCTAGCTCGCTTGCTCTCTTGTCTTGCTCGCTCTCTTATCTGGCTCGCTCGCTCTCATATCTGGCTGGCTCACTTGCTCTAATATCTGGCTCGCTCGCTCTCATGTCTGGCTCGCTCTTATATCTGGATCGCTCGCTTGCTCTCTTATCTGGCTCGCTTGCTCTCATATCTGGCTCGCTCGCTTGATCTCATGTCTGGCTCGCTCGCTCTCATATCTGGCTCGCTCGATTGCTCTCATGTCTGGCTCGCTCGCTCTCATATCTGGCTTTCTCGCTTGGTCTCTTGTCTGGTTTGCTCTCTTATCTGGCTCGCTCTCATATCTGGCTTGATCGCTTGCTCTCATATCTGGCTCGCTCACTTGCTCTCTTGTCTGGCTCGCTCTCTTATCTGGCTCACTCGCATATCTGGCTCGCTCGCTCTCATATCTGGCTTGCTCGCTTGCTCTCATATCTGGCTCGCTCGCTTGCTCTCAAATCTGGCTCGCTCGCTTGCTCTCATATCTGGCTAGCTCGCTTGCTCTCTTATCTTGCTCGCTCTCTTATCTGGCTCGCTCGCTCTCATATCTGGCTGGCTTGCTTGCTCTCATATCTGGCTCGCTCGCTTGCTCTCATATCTGGCTAGTTCGCTTGCTCTCTTGTCTTGCTCGCTGTCTTATCTGGCTCGCTCGCTCTCATATCTGGCTGGCTCCCTTGCTCTCATATCTGGCTTGCTCGCTTGCTCTCTTGTCTGGCTCGCTCTCTTATCTGGCTTGCTCGCTAGCATATCTTGCTCGCTCGCTTGCTCTCTTGTCTGGCTTGCTCTCATATCTGGCTCACTAGCTCTCATATCTGGCTCGCTCACTTGCTCTCTTGTCTGGCTCGCTCTCTTATCTGGCTCACTCGCATATCTGGCTTGCTCGCTTGCTCTCATATCTGGCTCGCTCGCTTGCTCTCATGTCTGGCTCGCTCGCTCTCATATCTGACTTTCTCGCTTGCTCTCTTGTCTGGTTCGCTCTCTTATCTGGCTCGCTCTCATATCTGGCTTGCTCGCTAGCATATCTGGCTCGCTCGCTTTCTCTCTTGTCTGTCTCGCTCTCTTTTATGGCTCGCTCACATATCTGGCTCGCTCGCTCTCAAATCTGGCTCACTCGCTCTCAAATCTGGCTCGCTCGCTTGCTCTCATATCTGGCTTGCTCGCTTGCTCTCATATCCGGCTCGCTCGCTTGCTCTCATATCTGGCTCGCTCGCTTGCTCTCTTGTCTGGCTCGCTCTCTTATCTGGCTCGCTCGCATATCTTTCTCGCTCGCTCTCAAATCTGGCTCGCTCGCTTGCTCTCATATCTGGCTAGTTCGCTTGCTCTCTTGTCTTGCTCGCTCTCTTATCTGTTTCGCTCTCACATCTGGCTTGCTCGCTTGCTCTCATATCTGGCTCGCTCGCTTGCTCTCTTGTCTGGCTCGCTCTCTTATCTGGCTTGCTCGCTAGCATATCTGGCTCGCTCGCTTGCTCTCTTGTCTGGCTTGCTCTCTTATCTGGCTCGCTTGCTCTCATATCTGGCTCGCTCGCTTGATCTCATGTCTGGCTCACTCGCTCTTATATCTGGCTCGCTCGATTGCTCTCATGTCTGGCTCGCTCGCTCTCATATCTGGCTTTCTCGCTTGCTCTCTTGTCTGGTTTTCTCTCTTATCTGGCTCGCTCTCATATCTGGCTTGCTCGCTTGCTCTCATATCTGGCTCGCTCACTTGTTCTCTTGTCTGGCTCGCTCTCTTATCTGGCTTGCTTGTTAGCATATCTGGCTCGCTCGCTTGCTCTCTTGTCTGGCTTGCTCTCTTATCTGGCTCGCTCGCTCTCATATCTGGCTCGCTCACTTGCTCTCTTTTCTGGCTCGCTCTCTTATCTGGCTCACTCGCATATCTGGCTTGCTCGCTTGCTCTCATATCTGGCTCGCTCGCTTGCTCTCATGTCTAGCTCGCTCGCTCTCATATCTGACTTTCTCGCTTGCTCTCTTGTCTGGTTCGCTCTCTTATCTGGCTCGCTCTCAAATCTGGCTTGCTCGCTTGCTCTCATATCTGGCTCGCTCGCTTGCTCTCATATCTGGCTCGCTCGTTTGCTCTCTTGTCTGGCTCGCTCTCTTATCTGGCTTGCTCGCTTGCATATCTGGCTCGCTCGCTTGCTCTCTTGTCTGACTTGCTCTCTTATCTGTCTCGCTCTCACATCTGGATTGCTCGCTTGCTCTCATATCTGGCTCGCTCGCTTGCTCTCTTGTCTGGCTCGCTTTCTTATCTGGCTTGTTCGCTAACATATCTGGCTCGCTCGCTTGCTCTCTAGTCTGGCTTGCTCTCTTATCTGGCTCGCTTGCTCTCATATCTGGCTCGCTCGCTTGATCTCATGTCTGGCTCGCTCGCTCTCATATCTGGCTCGCTCGATTGCTCTCATATCTGGCTCGTCGCTCTCATATCTGGCTTTCTCGCTTGCTCTCTTGTCTGGTTTGCTCTCTTATCTGGCTCGCTCTCATATCTGGCTCGCTCACTTGCTCTCTTGTCTGGCTCACTCTCTTATCTGGCTCACTCGCATATCTGGCTCGCTCGCTCTCATATCTGGCTTGCTCGCTTGCTCTCATATCTGGCTCGCTCGCTTGCTCTCAAATCTGGCTCGCTCGCTTGCTCTCATATCTGGCTAGCTCGCTTGCTCTCTTGTCTTGCTCGCTCTCTTATCTGGCTCGCTCGCTCTCATATCTGGCTGGCTTGCTTGCTCTCATATCTGGCTCGCTCGCTTGCTCTCATATCTGGCTAGTTCGCTTGCTCTCTTGTCTTGCTTGCTCTCTTATCTGGCTCGCTCGCTTTCATATCTGGCTGGCTCGCTTGTTCTCATATCTGGCTTGCTCGCTTGCTCTCTTGTCTGGCTCGCTCTCTTATCTGGCTTGCTCGCTAGCATATCTGGCTCGCTCGCTTGCTCTCTTGTCTGGCTTGCTCTCTTATCTGGCTCGCTCGCACTCATATCTGGCTCGCTCGCTTGCTCTCATGTCTGGCTCGCTCGCTCTCATATCTGGCTCGCTCGCTTGCTCTCATGTCTGGCTCGCTCTCATATCTGGCTTTCTCTCTTGCTCTCTTGTCTGGTTCGCTCTCTTATCTGGCTCGCTCTCATATCTGGCTTGCTCGCTTGCTCTCATATCTGGCTCGCTCGCTTGCTTTCTTGTCTGGCTCGCTCGCATATCTGGCTCGCTCGCTCTCACATCTGGCTGGCTCACTTGCTCTCATATCTGGCTCGCTCGCTCTCATATCTGGCTCGCTCGCTTGCTCTCTTGTCTTGCTCGCTCTCTTATCTGGCTCGCTCGCTCTCATATCTGGCTGGCTCGCTTGCTCTCATATCTGGCTCGCTCGCTTGCTCTCTTGTCTGGCTCGCTCTCTTATCTGGCTTGCTCGCTAGAATATCTGGCTCGCACGCTTGCTCTCTTGTCTGGCTTGCTCTCTTATCTGGCTCGCTCGCTCTCATATCTGGCTCGCTCGCTTGCTCTCATGTCTGTCTCGCTCGCTCTCATATCTGGCTTTCTCGCTTGCTCTCTTGTCTGGCTCGCTCTCTTATCTGGCTCGCTCGCATATCTGGCCAGCTCGCTCTCACATCTGGCTGGCTCGCTTGCTCTCATTTCTGGCTGGCTCGCTTGCTCTCATATCTGGCTCGCTCGCTTGCTCTCATATCTGGCTCGCTCGCTTGCTCTCTTATCTGGCTCGCTCGCTCTCATGTCTGGCTCGCTCTCATATCTGGATCGCTCGCGTGCTCTCATATCTGGCTCGCTCGCTTGCTTAATTGTCTGGCTCGCTCTCTTATCTGCCTCGCTCTCTCTCACATCTGGCTTGCTCGCTTGCTCTCATTTCTGGCTCGCTCGCTGCTCTCTTGTCTGGCTCGCTCTCATATCTGGCTTGTCTGGCTTGCTCTCTTATCTGGCTCGCTCGCTCTCATATCTGGCTCGCTCACTTGCTCTCTTGTCTGGCTCGCTCTCTTATCTGGCTCACTCGCATATCTGGCTCGCTCGCTCTCATATCTGGCTTGCTCGCTTGCTCTCATATCTGGATCGCTCGCTTGCTCTCAAATCTGGCTCGCTCGCTTGCCCTCATATCTGGCTAGCTCGCTTGCTCTCTTGTCTTGCTCGCTCTCTTATCTGGCTCGCTCGCTCTCATATCTGGCTGGCTTGCTTGCTCTCATATCTGGCTCGCTCGCTTGCTCTCATATCTGGCTAGTTCGCTTGCTCTCTTGTCTTGCTCGCTCGCTCTCATATCTGGCTGGCTCGCTTGCTCTCATATCTGGCTTGCTCGCTTGCTCTCTTGTCTGGCTCGCTCTCTTGTCTGGCTTGCTCGCTAGCATATCTGGCTCGCTCGCTTGCTCTCTTGTCTGGCTTGCTCTCTTATCTGGCTCACTCGCACTCTTATCTGGCTTGCTCGCTTGCTCTCTTGTCTTGCTCGCTCTCTTATCTGGCTCGCTCGCTCTCATATCTGGCTGGCTCGCTTGCTCTCATATCTGGCTCGCTCGCTTGCTCTCTTGTCTGGCTCGCTCTCTTATCTGGCTTGCTCGCTAGAATATCTGGCACGCACGCTTGCTCTCTTGTCTGGCTTGCTCTCTTATCTGGCTCGCTCGCTCTCATATCTGGCTCGCTCGCTTGCTCTCATGTCTGGCTCGCTCGCTCTCATATCTGGCTTTCTCGCTTGCTCTCTTGTCTGGCTCGCTCTCTTATCTGGCTCGTTCGAATATCTGGCTAGCTCGCTCTCACATCTGGCTGGCTCGCTTGCTCTCATTTCTGGCTGGCTCGCTTGCTCTCATTTCTGGCTCGCTCGCTTGCTCTCATATCTGGCTCGCTCGCTTGCTCTCTTGTCTGGCTCGCTCTCATATCTGGCTAGCTCGCTTTCTCTCTTGTCTGTCTCACTCTCTTTTATGGCTCGCTCACATATCTGGCTCGCTCGCTCTCAAATCTGTCTCGCTCGCTCTCAAATCTGGCTCGCTCGCTTGCTCTCATATCTGGCTTGCTCGCTTGCTCTCATATCCGGCTCGCTCGCTTGCTCTCAAATCTGGCTCGCTCGCTTGCTCTCATATTTGGCTCGCTCGCTTGCTCTCTTGGCTGGCTTGCTCTCTTATCTGGCTCGCTCTCTTATCTGGCTCGCTCGCATGCTCTCATATCTGGCTAGTTCGCTTGCTCTCTTGTCTTGCTCGCTCTCTTATTTGGCTCGCTCGCTCTCATATCTGGCTGGCTCGCTTACTCTCATATCTGGCTCGCTCGCTTGCTCTCTTGTCTGGCTCGCTCTCTTATCTGGCTTGCTCGCTAGCATATCTGGCTCGCACACTTGCTCTCTTGTCTGGCTTGCTCTCTTATCTGGCTCGCTCGGTCTCATATCTGGCTCGCTCGCTTGCTCTCATGTCTGGCTCGCTTGCTCTCATATCTTGCTTTCTCGCTTGCTCTCTTTTCTGGCTCGCTCTCTTATCTGGCTCGCTCGCATATCTGGCTCGCTCGCTCTCACATCTGGCTGGCTCACTTGCTCTCATTTCTGGCTGGCTCGCTTGCTCTAATTTCTGGCTCGCTCGCTTGCTCTCATATCTGGCTCGCTCGCTTGCTCTCATATCTGGCTCGCTTGCTTGCTCTCTTGTCTGGCTCGCTCTCATATCTGGCTAGCTCGCTTGCTCTCTTGTCTTGCTCACTCTTATCTGGCTTGCTCGCTCTCATATCTGGCTGGCTCGCTTGCTCTCATATCTGGATCGCTCGCTTGCTCTCATATCTGGCTCGCTCGCTTGCTTAATTGTCTGGCTCGCTCTCTTATCTGCCTCGCTCTCTCTCACATCTGGCTTGCTCGCTTGCTCTCATATCTGGCCTGGCTCCACCGCTGCTCTCTTGTCTGGCTCGCTCTCTTATCTGGCTCGCTCGCATATCTTGCTCGCTCGCTTGCTCTCTTGTCTGACTTGCTCTCTTATCTGTCTCGCTCTCACATTTGGCTCGCTCGCTTGCTCTCATATCTAGCTCGCTCGCTCGCTCGCTTATCTGGCTTGCTCGCTAGCATATCTGGCTCGCTCGCTCTCATATCTGGCTCGCTCGCTTGCTCTCATGTCTGGCTCGCTCGCTCTCATATCTGACTTTCTCGCTTGCTCTCTTGTCTGGATCGCTCGCTTGCTCTCTTGTCTGGCTCGCTCTCTTATCTGGCTTGCTCGCTAGCATATCTGGCTCGCTCGCTTGCTCTCTTGTCTGGCTTGCTCTCTTATCTGTCTCGCTCTCACATCTGGCTTGCTCGCTTGCTCTCATATCTGGCTCGCTCGCTTGCTCTCTTGTCTGGCCCACTCTCTTATCTGGCTTTCTCGCTAGCATATCTGGCTCGCTCGCTTGCTCTCTTGTCTGGCTTGCTCTCTTATCTGGCTCGCTCGCTCTCATATCTGGCTCGCTCGCTTGCTCTCATGTCTGGCTCGCTCGCTCTCATATCTGGCTTTCTCGCTTGCTCTCTTGTCTGGTTCGCTCTCTTATCTGGCTCGCTCTCATATCTGGATTGCTCGCTTGCTCTCATATCTGGCTCGCTCGCTTGCTCTCTTGTCTGGCTCGCTCTCTTATCTGGCTTGCTCGCTAGCATATCTGGCTCGCTCGCTTGCTCTCTTGTCTGACTTGCTCTCTTATCTGTCTCGCTCTCACATCTGGCTTGCTCGCTTGCTCTCATATCTGGCTCGCTCGCTTGCTCACTTGTCTGGCTTGCTCTCTTATCTGGCTCGCTGGCTCTCTTATGTGGCTCGCTCGCTTGCTCTCATGTCTGGCTCGCTCACTCTCATATCTGGCTTTCTCGCTTGCTCTCTTGTCTGGTTCGCTCTCTTATCTGGCTCGCTCTCATATCTGGCTTGCTCGCTTGCTCTCATATCTGGCTCGCTCTCTTGCTCTCCTGTCTGGCTCGCTCGCATATCTGGCTCGCTCGCTCTCACATCGGGCTGGCTTGCTTGCTCTAATATATGGCTCGCTCCCTTGCTCTCATATCTGGCTCGCTCGCTCGCTCTCACATCTGGTTCGCTCTCTTATCTGGCTCGCTCGCATATCTGGCTCGCTCGCTCTCACATCTAGCTGGCTCGCTTGCTCTCATATCTGGCTCGCTCGCTTGCTCTCTTGTCTGGCTCGCTCTCTTATCTGGCTAGCTCTCATATCTGGCTGGCTCACTTGCTCTCATTTCTGGCTCGCTCGCTTGCTCTCATATCTGGCTCGCTTGCTTGCTCTCATATCTGGCTCTCTCGCTTGCTCTCGTCTGGCTCGCTCGCATATCTGGCTCGCTCGCTTGCTCTCTTGTCTTGCTCGCTCTCTTAATCTGGCTCGCTCGCTCTCATATCTGGCTGGCTCGCTTGCTCTCATATCTGGCTCGCTCGCTTGCTCTCATATCTGGCTCGCTCGCTTGCTTAATTGTCTGGCTCGCTCTCTTATCTGCCTCGCTCTCTCTCACATCTGGCTTGCTCGCTTGCTCTCATATCTGGCTCGCTCGCTTGCTCTCTTGTCTGGCTCGCTCTCTTATCTGGCTTGCTCGCATATCTGGCTCGCTCGCTCTCACATCTGGCTGGCTTGCTTGCTCTCATATCTGGCTCGCTCGCTTGCTCTCATATCTGGCTCGCTCGCTCTCATGTCTGGCTCGCTCTCATATCTGGATCGCTCGCTTGCTCTCATATCTGGCTCGCTCGCTTACTTAATTGTCTGGCTCGCTCTCTTTTCTGCCTCGCTCTCTCTCACATCTGGCTTGCTCGCTTGCTCTCATATCTGGCTCGCTCGCTTGCTCTCTTGTCTGGGTCGCTCTCTTATCTGGCTTGCGCTCATATCTGGCTTGCTAGCTTGCTCTCATATCTGACTCGCTCGCTTGCTCTCTTGTCTGTCTCGCTCTCTTTTATGGCTCGCTCACATATCTGGCTCGCTCGCTCTCAAATCTGGCTCGCTCGCTCTCAAATCTGGCTCGCTCGCTTGCTCTCATATCTGGCTTGCTCGCTTGCTATCATATCCGGCTCGCTTGCTCTCATATCTGGCTCGCTCGCTTGCTCTCTTGTCTGGCTCGCTCTCTTATCTGGCTCGCTCGCATATCTGGCTCGCTCGCTCTCAAATCTGGCTCGCTCGCTTGCTCTCATATCTGGCTAGTTCGCTTGCTCTCTTGTCTTGCTCGCTCTCTAATCTGGCTTGCTCGCTCTCATATCTGGCTGGCTCGCTTGCTCTCATATCTTGCTCACTGGCTTGCTCTCTTGTCTGGCTCGCTCTCTTATCTGGCTTGCTCGCTAGCATATCTGGCTCGCTTGCTTGCTATCTTGTCTGGCTTGCTCTCTTATCTGGCTCGCTCGCTCTCATATCTGGCTCGCTCGCTTGCTCTCATGTCTGGCTCGCTCGCTCTCATATCTGGCTCGCTCGCTTGCTCTCATGTCTGGCTCGATCGCTCTCATATCTGGCTTTCTCGCTTGCTCTCTTGTCTGGTTCGCTCTCTTATCTGGCTCGCTCTCATATCTGGCTTTCTCGCTTGCTCTCATATCTGGCTCGCTCGCTTGCTTTCTTGTCTGGCTCGCTCGCATATCTGGCTCGCTCGCTCTCACATCTGGCTGGCTCGCTTGCTCTCATATCTGGCTCGCTCGCTCTCATATCTGACTCGCTCGCTTGCTCTCTTGTCTTGCTCGCTCTCTTATCTGGCTCGCTCGCTCTCATATCTGGCTGGCTCGCTTGCTCTCATATCTGGCTCGCTTGCTTGCTCTCTTGTCTGGCTCGCTCTCTTATCTGGCTTGCTCGCTAGAATATCTGGCCCGCACGCTTGCTCTCTTGTCTGGCTTGCTCTCTTATCTGGCTCGCTCGCTCTCATATCTGGCTTGCTCGCTTTCTCTCATGTCTGGCTCGCTTGCTCTCATATCTGGCTTTCTCGCTTGCTCTCTTGTCTGGCTCGCTCTCTTATCTGGCTCGCTCGCATATCTGAATAGCTTGCACTCACATCTGGCTGGCTCGCTTGCTCTCATTTCTGGCTGGCTCGCTTGCTCTCATTTCTGGCTCGCTCGCTTGCTCTCATATCTGGCTCGCTCGCTTGCTCTCATATCTGGCTCGCTCGCTTGCTCTCTTGTCTGGCTCGCTCTCATATCTGGCTAGCTCGCTTTCTCTCTTGTCTTGCTCGCTCTCTTATCTGGCTCGCTCGCTCTCTTATCTGGCTGGCTCGCTTGCTCTCATATCTGGCTCGATCGCTTGCTCTCATATCTGGCTGGCTCGCTCTCATGTCTGGCTCGCTCTCATATCTGGATCGCTCGCTTGCTCTCATATCTGACTCGCTCGCTTGCTTAATTGTCTGGCTCGCTCTCTTATCTGCCTCGCTCTCTCTCAAATCTGGCTTGCTCGCTTGCTCTCATATCTGGCTCGCTCGCTGCCCTCTTGTCTGGCTCGCTCTCTTATCTGGCTTGCTCGCTTGCTCTCATATCTGGCTCGCTCGCTTGCTCTCTTGTCTGGCTCGCTCTCTTATCTGGCTTGCTCGCTAGAATATCTGGCTCGCACGCTTGCTCTCTTGTCTGGCTTGCTCTCTTATCTGGCTCGCTCGCTCTCATATCTGGCTCGCTCGCTTGCTCTGATGTCTGACTCGCTCGCTCTCATATCTGGCTTTCTCGCTTGCTCTCTTGTCTGGCTCGCTCTCTTATCTGGCTCGCTCGCATATCTGGCTAGCTCGCTCTCACATCTGGCTGGCTCGCTTGCTCTCATTTCTGGCTGGCTCGCTTGCTCTCATTTCTGGCTCGCTCGGTTGCTCTCATATCTGGCTAGCTCGCTTGCTCTCTTGTCTGGCTCGCTCTCATATCTGGCTAGCTCGCTTGCTCTCTTGTCTTGCTCGCTCTCTTATCTGGCTCGCTCGCTCTCATATCTGGCTGGCTCGCTTGCTCTCATATCTGGCTCGCTCACTTGCTCTCATATCTGGCTCACTCGCTCTCATGTCTGGCTCGCTCTCATATCTGGATCGCTCGCTTGCTCTCATATTTTGCTCGCTCGCTTGCTCTCATATCTGGCTCGCTCACTTGCTCTAATATCTGGCTCGCTCGCTCTCATGTCTGGCTCGCTCTTATATCTGGATCGCTCGCTTGCTCTCTTATCTGGCTCGCTTGCTCTCATATCTGGCTCGCTCGCTTGATCTCATGTCTGACTCGCTCGCTCTCATATCTGGCTCGCTCGATTGCTCTCATGTCTGGCTCGCTCGCTCTCATATCTGGCTTTCTCGCTTGCTCTCTTGTCTGGTTTGCTCTCTTATCTGGCTCGCTCTCATATCTGGCTTGATCGCTTGCTCTCATATCTGGCTCGCTCACTTGCTCTCTTGTCTGGCTCGCTCTCTTATCTGGCTCACTCGCATATCTGGCTCGCTCGCTCTCATATCTGGCTTGCTCGCTTGCTCTCATATCTGGCTCGCTCGCTTGCTCTCAAATCTGGCTCGCTCGCTTGCTCTCATATCTGGCTAGCTCGCTTGCTCTCTTATCTTGCTCGCTCTCTTATCTGGCTCGCTCGCTCTCATATCTGGCTGGCTTGCTTGCTCTCATTTCTGGCTCGCTTGCTTGCTCTCATATCTGGCTCGCTCGCTTGCTCTCATATCTGGCTCGCTCGCTTGCTCTCTTGTCTGGCTCGCTCTCATATCTGGCTAGCTCGCTTGCTCTCTTGTCTTGCTCGCTCTCTTATCTGGCTCGCTCGCTCTCATATCTGGCTGGCTCGCTTGCTCTCATATCTGGCTCGCTCACTTGCTCTAATATCTGGCTCGCTCGCTCTCATGTCTGGCTCGCTCTTATATCTGGATCGCTCGCTTGCTCTCTTATCTGGCTCGCTCTCTTATCTGGCTCGCTCGCATATCTGAATAGCTCGCACTCACATCTGGCTGGCTCGCTTGCTCTCATTTCTGGCTGGCTCGCTTGCTCTCATTTCTGGCTCGCTCGCTTGCTCTCATATCTGGCTCGCTCGCTTGCTCTCATATCTGGCTCGCTCGCTTGCTCTCTTGTCTGGCTCGCTCTCATATCTGGCTAGCTCGCTTTCTCTCTTGTCTTGCTCGCTCTCTTATCTGGCTCGCTCGCTCTCTTATCTGGCTGGCTCGCTTGCTCTCATATCTGGCTCGATCGCTTGCTCTCATATCTGGCTGGCTCGCTCTCATGTCTGGCTCGCTCTCATATCTGGATCGCTTGCTTGCTCTCATATCTGACTCGCTCGCTTGCTTAATTGTCTGGCTCGCTCTCTTATCTGCCTCGCTCTCTCTCAAATCTGGCTTGCTCGCTTGCTCTCATATCTGGCTCGCTCGCTGCCCTCTTGTCTGGCTCGCTCTCTTATCTGGCTTGCTCGCTTGCTCTCATATCTGGCTCGCTCGCTTGCTCTCTTGTCTGGCTCGCTCTCTTATCTGGCTTGCTCGCTAGAATATCTGGCTCGCACGCTTGCTCTCTTGTCTGGCTTGCTCTCTTATCTGGCTCGCTAGCTCTCATATCTGGCTCGCTCGCTTGCTCTGATGTCTGACTCGCTCGCTCTCATATCTGGCTTTCTCGCTTGCTCTCTTGTCTGGCTCGCTCTCTTATCTGGCTCGCTCGCATATCTGGCTAGCTCGCTCTCACATCTGGCTGGCTCGCTTGCTCTCATTTCTGGCTGGCTCGCTTGCTCTCATTTCTGGCTCGCTCGGTTGCTCTCATATCTGGCTAGCTCGCTTGCTCTCTTGTCTGGCTCGCTCTCATATCTGGCTAGCTCGCTTGCTCTCTTGTCTTGCTCGCTCTCTTATCTGGCTCGCTCGCTCTCATATCTGGCTGGCTCGCTTGCTCTCATATCTGGCTCGCTCACTTGCTCTCATATCTGGCTCACTCGCTCTCATGTCTGGCTCGCTCTCATATCTGGATCGCTCGCTTGCTCTCATATTTTGCTCGCTCGCTTGCTTAATTGTCTGGCTCGCTCTCTTATCTGCCTCGCTCTCTCTCACATCTGGCTTGCTCGCTTGCTCTCATATCTGGCTCGCTCGCTGCTCTCTTGTCTGGCTCGCTCTCATATCTGGCTTGCTCGCTTGCTCTCATATCTGGCTCGCTCGCTCTCATATCTGGCTTTCTCGCTTGCTCTCTTGTCTGGTTCGCTCTCTTATCTGGCTCGCTCTCATATCTGGCTTGCTCGCTTACTCTCATATCTGGCTCGCTCACTTGCTTTCTTGTCTGGCTCGCTCGCATATCTGGCTCGCTCGCTCTCACATCTGGCTGGCTCGCTTGCTCTCATATCTGGCTCGCTCGCTCTCATATCTGGCTCGCTCGCTTGCTCTCTTGTCTTGCTCGCTCTCTTATCTGGCTCGCTCGCTCTCATATCTGGCTGGCTCGCTTGCTCTCATATCTGGCTCGCTCGCTTGCTCTCTTGTCTGGCTCGCTCTCTTATCTGGCTTGCTCGCTAGAATATCTGGCTCGCACGCTTGCTCTCTTGTCTGGCTTGCTCTCTTATCTGGCTCGCTCTCATATCTGGCTCGCTCGCTTGCTCTCATGTCTGGCTCGCTCGCTCTCATATCTGGCTTTTTCGCTTGCTCTCTTGTCTGGCTCGCTCGAATATCTGGCTCGCTCGAATATCTGGCTAGCTCGCTCTCACATCTGGCTGGCTCGCTTGCTCTCATTTCTGGCTCGCTTGCTTGCTCTCATATCTGGCTCGCTCGCTTGCTCTCATATCTGGCTCGCTCGCTTGCTCTCTTGTCTGGCTCGCTCTCATATCTGGCTAGCTCGCTTGCTCTCTTGTCTTGCTCGCTCTCTTATCTGGCTCGCTCGCTCTCATATCTGGCTGGCTCGCTTGCTCTCATATCTGGCTCGCTCACTTGCTCTAATATCTGGCTCGCTCGCTCTCATGTCTGGCTCGCTCTTATATCTGGATCGCTCGCTTGCTCTCTTATCTGGCTCGCTTGCTCTCATATCTGGCTCGCTCGCTTGATCTCATGTCTGGCTCGCTCGCTCTCATATCTGGCTCGCTCGATTGCTCTCATGTCTGGCTCGCTCGCTCTCATATCTGGCTTTCTCGCTTGCTCTCTTGTCTGGTTTGCTCTCTTATCTGGCTCGCTCTCATATCTGGCTTGATCGCTTGCTCTCATATCTGGCTCGCTCACTTGCTCTCTTGTCTGGCTCGCTCTCTTATCTGGCTCACTCGCATATCTGGCTCGCTCGCTCTCATATCTGGCTTGCTCGCTTGCTCTCATATCTGGCTCGCTCGCTTGCTCTCAAATCTGGCTCGCTCGCTTGCTCTCATATCTGGCTAGCTCGCTTGCTCTCTTATCTTGCTCGCTCTCTTATCTGGCTCGCTCGCTCTCATATCTGGCTGGCTTGCTTGCTCTCATTTCTGGCTCGCTTGCTTGCTCTCATATCTGGCTCGCTCGCTTGCTCTCATATCTGGCTCGCTCGCTTGCTCTCTTGTCTGGCTCGCTCTCATATCTGGCTAGCTCGCTTGCTCTCTTGTCTTGCTCGCTCTCTTATCTGGCTCGCTCGCTCTCATATCTGGCTGGCTCGCTTGCTCTCATATCTGGCTCGCTCACTTGCTCTAATATCTGGCTCGCTCGCTCTCATGTCTGGCTCGCTCTTATATCTGGATCGCTCGCTTGCTCTCTTATCTGGCTCGCTTGCTCTCATATCTGGCTCGCTCGCTTGATCTCATGTCTGGCTCGCTCGCTCTCATATCTGGCTCGCTCGATTGCTCTCATGTCTGGCTCGCTTGCTCTCATATCTGGCTTTCTCGCTTGCTCTCTTGTCTGGTTTGCTCTCTTATCTGGCTCGCTCTCATATCTGGCTTGATCGCTTGCTCTCATATCTGGCTCGCTCACTTGCTCTCTTGTCTGGCTCGCTCTCTTATCTGGCTCACTCGCATATCTGGCTCGCTCGCTCTCATATCTGGCTTGCTCGCTTGCTCTCATATCTGGCTCGCTCGCTTGCTCTCAAATCTGGCTCGCTCGCTTGCTCTCATATCTGGCTAGCTCGCTTGCTCTCTTATCTTGCTCGCTCTCTTATCTGGCTCGCTCGCTCTCATATCTGGCTGGCTTGCTTGCTCTCATATCTGGCTCGCTCGCTTGCTCTCATATCTGGCTAGTTCGCTTGCTCTCTTGTCTTGCTCGCTGTCTTATCTGGCTCGCTCGCTCTCATATCTGGCTGGCTCCCTTGCTCTCATATCTGGCTTGCTCGCTTGCTCTCTTGTCTGGCTCGCTCTCTTATCTGGCTTGCTCGCTAGCATATCTTGCTCGCTCGCTTGCTCTCTTGTCTGGCTTGCTCTCATATCTGGCTCGCTAGCTCTCATATCTGGCTCGCTCACTTGCTCTCTTGTCTGGCTCGCTCTCTTATCTGGCTCACTCGCATATCTGGCTTGCTCGCTTGCTCTCATATCTGGCTCGCTCGCTTGCTCTCATGTCTGGCTCGCTCGCTCTCATATCTGACTTTCTCGCTTGCTCTCTTGTCTGGTTCGCTCTCTTATCTGGCTCGCTCTCATATCTGGCTTGCTCGCTAGCATATCTGGCTCGCTCGCTTTCTCTCTTGTCTGTCTCGCTCTCTTTTATGGCTCGCTCACATATCTGGCTCGCTCGCTCTCAAATCTGGCTCGCTCGCTCTCAAATCTGGCTCGCTCGCTTGCTCTCATATCTGGCTTGCTCGCTTGCTCTCATATCCGGCTCGCTCGCTTGCTCTCATATCTGGCTCGCTCGCTTGCTCTCTTGTCTGGCTCGCTCTCTTATCTGGCTCGCTCGCATATCTTTCTCGCTCGCTCTCAAATCTGGCTCGCTCGCTTGCTCTCATATCTGGCTAGTTCGCTTGCTCTCTTGTCTTGCTCGCTCTCTTATCTGTCTCGCTCTCACATCTGGCTTGCTCGCTTGCTCTCATATCTGGCTCGCTCGCTTGCTCTCTTGTCTGGCTCGCTCTCTTATCTGGCTTTCTCGCTAGCATATCTGGCTCGCTCGCTTGCTCTCTTGTCTGGCTTGCTCTCTTATCTGGCTCGCTTGCTCTCATATCTGGCTCGCTCGCTTGATCTCATGTCTGGCTCACTCGCTCTTATATCTGGCTCGCTCGATTGCTCTCATGTCTGGCTCGCTCGCTCTCATATCTGGCTTTCTCGCTTGCTCTCTTGTCTGGTTTTCTCTCTTATCTGGCTCGCTCTCATATCTGGCTTGCTCGCTTGCTCTCATATCTGGCTCGCTCACTTGTTCTCTTGTCTGGCTCGCTCTCTTATCTGGCTTGCTTGTTAGCATATCTGGCTCGCTCGCTTGCTCTCTTGTCTGGCTTGCTCTCTTATCTGGCTCGCTCGCTCTCATATCTGGCTCGCTCACTTGCTCTCTTTTCTGGCTCGCTCTCTTATCTGGCTCACTCGCATATCTGGCTTGCTCGCTTGCTCTCATATCTGGCTCGCTCGCTTGCTCTCATGTCTGGCTCGCTCGCTCTCATATCTGACTTTCTCGCTTGCTCTCTTGTCTGGTTCGCTCTCTTATCTGGCTCGCTCTCAAATCTGGCTTGCTCGCTTGCTCTCATATCTGGCTCGCTCGCTTGCTCTCATATCTGGCTCGCTCGTTTGCTCTCTTGTCTGGCTCGCTCTCTTATCTGGCTTGCTCGCTTGCATATCTGGCTCGCTCGCTTGCTCTCTTGTCTGACTTGCTCTCTTATCTGTCTCGCTCTCACATCTGGCTTGCTCGCTTGCTCTCATATCTGGCTCGCTCGCTTGCTCTCTTGTCTGGCTCGCTCTCTTATCTGGCTTGTTCGCTAACATATCTGGCTCGCTCGCTTGCTCTCTAGTCTGGCTTGCTCTCTTATCTGGCTCGCTTGCTCTCATATCTGGCTCGCTCGCTTGATCTCATGTCTGGCTCGCTCGCTCTCATATCTGGCTCGCTCGATTGCTCTCATATCTGGCTCGTCGCTCTCATATCTGGCTTTCTCGCTTGCTCTCTTGTCTGGTTTGCTCTCTTATCTGGCTCGCTCTCATATCTGGCTCGCTCACTTGCTCTCTTGTCTGGCTCACTCTCTTATCTGGCTCACTCGCATATCTGGCTCGCTCGCTCTCATATCTGGCTTGCTCGCTTGCTCTCATATCTGGCTCGCTCGCTTGCTCTCAAATCTGGCTCGCTCGCTTGCTCTCATATCTGGCTAGCTCGCTTGCTCTCTTGTCTTGCTCGCTCTCTTATCTGGCTCGCTCGCTCTCATATCTGGCTGGCTTGCTTGCTCTCATATCTGGCTCGCTCGCTTGCTCTCATATCTGGCTAGTTCGCTTGCTCTCTTGTCTTGCTTGCTCTCTTATCTGGCTCGCTCGCTTTCATATCTGGCTGGCTCGCTTGTTCTCATATCTGGCTTGCTCGCTTGCTCTCTTGTCTGGCTCGCTCTCTTATCTGGCTTGCTCGCTAGCATATCTGGCTCGCTCGCTTGCTCTCTTGTCTGGCTTGCTCTCTTATCTGGCTCGCTCGCACTCATATCTGGCTCGCTCGCTTGCTCTCATGTCTGGCTCGCTCGCTCTCATATCTGGCTCGCTCGCTTGCTCTCATGTCTGGCTCGCTCTCATATCTGGCTTTCTCGCTTGCTCTCTTGTCTGGTTCGCTCTCTTATCTGGCTCGCTCTCATATCTGGCTTGCTCGCTTGCTCTCATATCTGGCTCGCTCGCTTGCTTTCTTGTCTGGCTCGCTCGCATATCTGGCTCGCTCGCTCTCACATCTGGCTGGCTCACTTGCTCTCATATCTGGCTCGCTCGCTCTCATATCTGGCTCGCTCGCTTGCTCTCTTGTCTTGCTCGCTCTCTTATCTGGCTCGCTCGCTCTCATATCTGGCTGGCTCGCTTGCTCTCATATCTGGCTCGCTCGCTTGCTCTCTTGTCTGGCTCGCTCTCTTATCTGGCTTGCTCGCTAGAATATCTGGCTCGCACGCTTGCTCTCTTGTCTGGCTTGCTCTCTTATCTGGCTCGCTCGCTCTCATATCTGGCTCGCTCGCTTGCTCTCATGTCTGTCTCGCTCGCTCTCATATCTGGCTTTCTCGCTTGCTCTCTTGTCTGGCTCGCTCTCTTATCTGGCTCGCTCGCATATCTGGCCAGCTCGCTCTCACATCTGGCTGGCTCGCTTGCTCTCATATCTGGCTCGCTCGCTTGCTCTCATATCTGGCTCGCTCGCTTGCTCTCTTATCTGGCTCGCTCGCTCTCATGTCTGGCTCGCTCTCATATCTGGATCGCTCGCGTGCTCTCATATCTGGCTCGCTCGCTTGCTTAATTGTCTGGCTCGCTCTCTTATCTGCCTCGCTCTCTCTCACATCTGGCTCGCTCGCTGCTCTCTTGTCTGGCTCGCTCTCATATCTGGCTTGTCTGGCTTGCTCTCTTATCTGGCTCGCTCGCTCTCATATCTGGCTCGCTCACTTGCTCTCTTGTCTGGCTCGCTCTCTTATCTGGCTCACTCGCATATCTGGCTCGCTCGCTCTCATATCTGGCTTGCTCGCTTGCTCTCATATCTGGATCGCTCGCTTGCTCTCAAATCTGGCTCGCTCGCTTGCCCTCATATCTGGCTAGCTCGCTTGCTCTCTTGTCTTGCTCGCTCTCTTATCTGGCTCGCTCGCTCTCATATCTGGCTGGCTTGCTTGCTCTCATATCTGGCTCGCTCGCTTGCTCTCATATCTGGCTAGTTCGCTTGCTCTCTTGTCTTGCTCGCTCGCTCTCATATCTGGCTGGCTCGCTTGCTCTCATATCTGGCTTGCTCGCTTGCTCTCTTGTCTGGCTCGCTCTCTTGTCTGGCTTGCTCGCTAGCATATCTGGCTCGCTCGCTTGCTCTCTTGTCTGGCTTGCTCTCTTATCTGGCTCACTCGCACTCATATCTGGCTCGCTCGCTTGCTCTCATGTCTGGCTCGCTCGCTCTTATATCTGGCTCGCTCGCTTGCTCTCATGTCTGGCTCGCTCGCTCTCATATCTGGCTTTCTCGCTTGCTCTCTTGTCTGGTTCGCTCTCTTATCTGGCTCGCTCTCATATCTGGCTTGCTCGCTTGCTCTCATATCTGGCTCGCTCGCTTGCTTTCTTGTCTGGCTCGCTCGCATATTTGGCTCGCTCGCTCTCACATCTGGCTGGCTCGCTTGCTCTCATATCTGGCTCGCTCGCTCTCATATCTGGCTCGCTCGCTTGCTCTCTTGTCTTGCTCGCTCTCTTATCTGGCTCGCTCGCTCTCATATCTGGCTGGCTCGCTTGCTCTCATATCTGGCTCGCTCGCTTGCTCTCTTGTCTGGCTCGCTCTCTTCTCTGGCTTGCTCGCTAGAATATCTGGTTCGCGCGCTTGCTCTCTTGTCTGGCTTGCTCTCTTATCTGGCTCGCTCGCTCTCATATCTGGCTCGCTCGCTTGCTCTCATGTCTGGCTCGCTCGCTCTCATATCTGGCTTTCTCGCTTGCTCTCTTGTCTGGCTCGCTCTCTTATCTGGCTCGCTCGCATATCTGGCTAGCTCGCTCTCACATCTGGCTGGCTCGCTTGCTCTCATATCTGGCTTGCTCGCTTGCTCTCATATCCGGCTCGCTCGCTTGCTCTCATATCTGGCTCGCTCGCTTGCTCTCTTGTCTGGCTCGCTCTCTTATCTGGCTCGATCGCATATCTGGCTCGCTCGCTCTCAAATCTGGCTCGCTCGCTTGCTCTCATATCTGGCTAGTTCGCTTGCTCTCTTGTCTTGCTCGCTCTCTAATCTGGCTTGCTCGCTCTCATATCTAGCTGGCTCGCTTGCTCTCATATCTTGCTCGCTCGCTTGCTCTCTTGTCTGGCTCGCTCTCTTATCTGGCTTGCTCGCTAGCATATCTGGCTCGCTCGCTTGCTATCTTGTCTGGCTTGCTCTCTTATCTGGCTCGCTCGCTCTCATATCTGGCTCGCTCGCTCTCATATCTGGCTCGCTCGCTTGCTCTCATGTCTGGCTCGATCGCTCTCATATCTGGCTTTCTCGCTTGCTCTCTTGTCTGGTTCGCTCTCTTATCTGGCTCGCTCTCATATCTGGCTTTCTCGCTTGCTCTCATATCTGGCTCGCTCGCTTGCTTTCTTGTCTGGCTCGCTCGCATATCTGGCTCGCTCGCTCTCACATCTGGCCTCATATCTGGCTCGCTCGCTCTCATATCTGGCTCGCTCGCTTGCTCTCTTGTCTTGCTCGCTCTCTTATCTGGCTCGCTCGCTCTCATATCTGGCTGGCTCGCTTGCTCTCATATCTGGCTCGCTTGCTTGCTCTCTTGTCTGGCTCGCTCTCTTATCTGGCTTGCTCGCTAGAATATCTGGCCCGCACGCTTGCTCTCTTGTCTGGCTTGCTCTCTTATCTGGCTCGCTCGCTCTCATATCTGGCTTGCTCGCTTGCTCTCATGTCTGGCTCGCTCGCTCTCATATCTGGCTTTCTCGCTTGCTCTCTTGTCTGGCTCGCTCTCTTATCTGGCTCGCTCGCATATCTGGCTAGCTCGCACTCACATCTGGCTGGCTTGCTTGCTCTCATTTCTGGCTGGCTCGCTTGCTCTCATTTCTGGCTCGCTCGCTTGCTCTCATATCTGGCTCGCTCGCTTGCTCTCATATCTGGCTCGCTCGCTTGCTCTCTTGTCTGGCTCGCTCTCATATCTGGCTAGCTCGCTTTCTCTCTTGTCTTGCTCGCTCTCTTATCTGGCTCGCTCGCTCTCTTATCTGGCTGGCTCGCTGCTCTCATATCTGGCTCGATCGCTTGCTCTCATATCTGGCTGGCTCGCTCTCATGTCTGGCTCGCCCTCATATCTGGATCGCTCGCTTGCTCTCATATCTGACTCGCTCGCTTGCTTAATTGTCTGGCTCGCTCTCTTATCTGCCTCGCTCTCTCTCACATCTGGCTTGCTCAATTACTCTCTTATCTGTTTCGCTCTCACATCTGGTTTGCTCGCTTTCTCTCATATCTGGCTCGCTCACTTGCTCACTTGTCTGGCTCGCTCTCTTATCTGGCTTGCTCGCTTGCTCTCATATCTGGCTCTCTCGCTTGCTCTCTTGTCTGTCTCGCTCTCTTTCATGGCTCGCTTTCATATTTGGCTCGCTCGCTCTCATATCTGGCTCGCTCACTTGCTCTCTTGTCTGGCTCGCTCTCTTATCTGGCTCGCTCGCTCTCATATCGGGCTCGCTCGCTTGCTCTCATGTCTGGCTCGCTCGCTGTCATATCTGACTCGCTCCCTTGCTCTCATTTCTGGCTTGCTCGCTTGCTCTCTTGTCTGGCTCGCTCTCTTATCTTGCTCGCTCGCATATCTGGCTCGCTCGCTCTCAAATCTGGCTTGCTCGCTTGCTCTCATATCTGGCTAGCTCGCTTGCTCTCTTGTCTTGCTCGCTCTCTTATCTGTCTCGCTCGCTCTCATATCTGGCTGGCTCGCTTGTTCTCATATCTGGCTCGCTCGCTCTCATGTCTGGCTCGCTCGTATATCTGGATCGCTCGCTTGCTCTCATATCTGGCTCGCTCGCTTGCTTAATTGTCTGGCTCGCTCTCTTATCTGGGTTGCTCGCTAACATATCTGGCTCGCTCGCTTGCTCTCTTGTCTGGCTCGCTCTCTTCTCTGGCTTGCTCGCTAGAATATCTGGTTCGCGCGCTTGCTCTCTTGTCTGGCTTGCTCTCTTATCTGGCTCGCTCGCTCTCATATCTGGCTCGCTCGCTTGCTCTCATGTCTGGCTCGCTCGCTCTCATATCTGGCTTTCTCGCTTGCTCTCTTGTCTGGCTCGCTCTCTTATCTGGCTCGCTCGCATATCTGGCTAGCTCGCTCTCACATCTGGCTGGCTCGCTTGCTCTCATATCTGGCTTGCTCGCTTGCTCTCATATCCGGCTCGCTCGCTTGCTCTCATATCTGGCTCGCTCGCTTGCTCTCTTGTCTGGCTCGCTCTCTTATCTGGCTCGATCGCATATCTGGCTCGCTCGCTCTCAAATCTGGCTCGCTCGCTTGCTCTCATATCTGGCTAGTTCGCTTGCTCTCTTGTCTTGCTCGCTCTCTAATCTGGCTTGCTCGCTCTCATATCTAGCTGGCTCGCTTGCTCTCATATCTTGCTCGCTCGCTTGCTCTCTTGTCTGGCTCGCTCTCTTATCTGGCTTGCTCGCTAGCATATCTGGCTCGCTCGCTTGCTATCTTGTCTGGCTTGCTCTCTTATCTGGCTCGCTCGCTCTCATATCTGGCTCGCTCACTCTCATATCTGGCTCGCTCGCTTGCTCTCATGTCTGGCTCGATCGCTCTCATATCTGGCTTTCTCGCTTGCTCTCTTGTCTGGTTCGCTCTCTTATCTGGCTCGCTCTCATATCTGGCTTTCTCGCTTGCTCTCATATCTGGCTCGCTCGCTTGCTTTCTTGTCTGGCTCGCTCGCATATCTGGCTCGCTCGCTCTCACATCTGGCCTCATATCTGGCTCGCTCGCTCTCATATCTGGCTCGCTCGCTTGCTCTCTTGTCTTGCTCGCTCTCTTATCTGGCTCGCTCGCTCTCATATCTGGCTGGCTCGCTTGCTCTCATATCTGGCTCGCTTGCTTGCTCTCTTGTCTGGCTCGCTCTCTTATCTGGCTTGCTCGCTAGAATATCTGGCCCGCACGCTTGCTCTCTTGTCTGGCTTGCTCTCTTATCTGGCTCGCTCGCTCTCATATCTGGCTTGCTCGCTTGCTCTCATGTCTGGCTCGCTCGCTCTCATATCTGGCTTTCTCGCTTGCTCTCTTGTCTGGCTCGCTCTCTTATCTGGCTCGCTCGCATATCTGGCTAGCTCGCACTCACATCTGGCTGGCTTGCTTGCTCTCATTTCTGGCTGGCTCGCTTGCTCTCATTTCTGGCTCGCTCGCTTGCTCTCATATCTGGCTCGCTCGCTTGCTCTCATATCTGGCTCGCTCGCTTGCTCTCTTGTCTGGCTCGCTCTCATATCTGGCTAGCTCGCTTTCTCTCTTGTCTTGCTCGCTCTCTTATCTGGCTCGCTCGCTCTCTTATCTGGCTGGCTCGCTGCTCTCATATCTGGCTCGATCGCTTGCTCTCATATCTGGCTGGCTCGCTCTCATGTCTGGCTCGCCCTCATATCTGGATCGCTCGCTTGCTCTCATATCTGACTCGCTCGCTTGCTTAATTGTCTGGCTCGCTCTCTTATCTGCCTCGCTCTCTCTCACATCTGGCTTGCTCAATTACTCTCTTATCTGTTTCGCTCTCACATCTGGTTTGCTCGCTTTCTCTCATATCTGGCTCGCTCACTTGCTCACTTGTCTGGCTCGCTCTCTTATCTGGCTTGCTCGCTTGCTCTCATATCTGGCTCTCTCGCTTGCTCTCTTGTCTGTCTCGCTCTCTTTCATGGCTCGCTTTCATATTTGGCTCGCTCGCTCTCATATCTGGCTCGCTCACTTGCTCTCTTGTCTGGCTCGCTCTCTTATCTGGCTCGCTCGCTCTCATATCGGGCTCGCTCGCTTGCTCTCATGTCTGGCTCGCTCGCTGTCATATCTGACTCGCTCCCTTGCTCTCATTTCTGGCTTGCTCGCTTGCTCTCTTGTCTGGCTCGCTCTCTTATCTTGCTCGCTCGCATATCTGGCTCGCTCGCTCTCAAATCTGGCTTGCTCGCTTGCTCTCATATCTGGCTAGCTCGCTTGCTCTCTTGTCTTGCTCGCTCTCTTATCTGTCTCGCTCGCTCTCATATCTGGCTGGCTCGCTTGTTCTCATATCTGGCTCGCTCGCTCTCATGTCTGGCTCGCTCGTATATCTGGATCGCTCGCTTGCTCTCATATCTGGCTCGCTCGCTTGCTTAATTGTCTGGCTCGCTCTCTTATCTGGGTTGCTCGCTAACATATCTGGCTCGCTCGCTGCTCTCTTATCTGCCTCGCTCTCTCTCACATCTGGCTTGCTCAATTACTCTCTTATCTGTTTCACTCTCACATCTGGCTCGCTCGCTTTCTCTCATATCTGGCTCGCTCACTTGCTCTCTTGTCTGGCTCGCTCTCTTATCTGGCTCGCTCGTATATCTGGCTCGCTCGCTCTCACATCTGGTTGGCTCGCTTGCTCTCATATCTGGCTCGATCACTTGCTCTCTTGTCTGGCTTGCTTTCTTATCTGGCTCGCTCTAATATCTGGCTTGCTCGCTTGCTCTCATATCTGGCTCGCTCGCTTGCTCTCTTGTCTGGCTCGCTCTCTTATCTGGCTCGCTCGCTCTCATATCTGGCTCGCTCGCTTGCTCTCATGTCTGGCTCGCTCGCTCTCATATCTGGCTCGCTCACTTGCTCTCTTGTCTGGCTCGCTCTCTTATCTGGCTCGCTCGCTCTCATATCTGTCTGGCTCGCTTGCTTTCTTGTCTGGTTCGCTCTCTTATCTGGCACGCTCTCATATCTGGCTTGCTCGCTTGCTCTCATATCTGGCTCGCTCGCTTGCTCTCATATCTGGCTCGCTCGCTTGCTCTCTTGTCTGGCTCGCTCTCTTATCTGGCTCGCTCTCTTATCTGGCTCGCTCGCTCGCATATCTGGCTCGCTCGCTTGCTCTCATATCTGGCTCGCTCTCTCTCTTGTCTGGCTCGCTCTCTTATCTGGCTTGCTCGCATATCTGGCTCGCTCGCTCCCACATCTGGCTCGCTCGCTTGTCCTCTTGTCTGGCTCGCTCTCTTATCTGGCTCGCTCGCTCGCATATCTGGCTCGCTCGCTTGCTCTCATGTCTGGCTCGCTCGTTCTCATATCTGGCTCGCTGGCTTACTCTCATTCCTTGCTTGCTCGCTCTCATATCTGTCTCGCTCGCTTGCTCTCTTGTCTGGCTCGCTCTCTTATCTGGCTCGCTCGTATATCTGGCTTGCTCGCTTGCTCTTATATCTGGCTCTCTTGCTCTCTTGTCTGTCTCGCTCTCTTATATGGCTCGCTCGCATATCTGGCTCGCTCGCTCTCACATCTGGCTAGTTCGCTTGCTCTCATATCTGGCTCGCTCGCTCGCTCTCCTGTCTGGCTCGCTCTCTTATCTGGCTCGCTCGCTCTCATATCTGGCTCGCTCGCTCGCTCTCCTGTCTGGCTCGCTCTCTTATCTGGCTCACTCGCTCGCATATCTGGCTCACTCGCTCGCATATCTGGCTCGCTCTCTTATCTGGCTCGCTCGCATATCTGGCTCGCTCGCTCACATCTGGCTCGCTCGCTTGGTCTCATATCAGGCTTGCTCGCTTGCTCTCTTGTCTGGCTCGATCTCTTATTTGGCTCGATCTCTTATCTGGCTCGCTCGCATATCTGGCTCGCTCGCTCACATCTGGCTCGCTCGCTTGCTCTCATATCTGGCTCGCTCGCTTGCTCTCTTGTCTGGCTCGCTCTCTTATCTGACTCGTTCGCATATCTGTCTTGCTCGCTCTCATATCTGGCTCGCTCGCTTGCTCTCATGTCTGGCTCGCTCGCTCTCATATCTGGCTCGCTCGCTTGCTCTCATGTCTGGCTCGCTCTCTTATATGGCCCGCTCGCATATCTGGCTCGCTCGCTTGCTCTCATATCTGGCTCGCTCGCTTGCGCTCTTCTCTGGCTCGCTCTCTTATCTGGCCTGTTCGCTCGAAAATCTGGCTCGCTCGCTCGCAAATCTGGCTAGCTCGCTCTCATATCTGGCTCACTCGCTCACATATCTGGCTCGCTCGCTTGCTCTCATGTCTGGTTTTGCTCGCTGTCATATCTGTCTCGCTCGCTTGCTCTCTTGTCTGGTTCGCTTTCTTATCTGGCACGCTCTCATATCTGGCTCACTCGCTTGCTCTCATATCTGGCTCGCTCGCTTGCGCTCATATCTGGCTCGCTCTCTTGCTCTCTTGTCTGGCTCGCTCGCTTGCTCCCTTGTCTGGCTCGCTCTCTTGCTCTCATATCTGGCTTGCTCGCTTGCTGAAATATCTGGCTCGCTCGCTTGCTCTCTTGTCTGGCTCGCTCTCTTATCTGGCTCGCTTGCTAGCATATCTGGCTCGCTCGCTTGCTTTCTTGTCTGGCTCGCTCTCTTATTTGGCTCCCTCGCATATCTGGCTCGCTCGCTCTCACATCTGGCTCGCTCGCTTGCTCTTATATCTAGCTCGCTCGCTTGCTCTCTTTTCTGGCTCACTCTCTTATCTGGCTCGCTCGCATATCTGGCTCGCTCGCTCTCACATCTGGCTCGCTCGCGTGCTCTCATATCTGGCTCGCTCGCTTGCTCTCTTGTCTGGCTCGCTCTCTTATCTGTCTCGCTCTCACATCTGGCTCGCTCGCTCGCTTGCTCTCATATCTGGCTCGCTCGCATGCTCTCTTGTCTGGCTCGCTCTCTTATCTGGCTTGTTTGCTCTCATATCTTGCTCGCTCGCTTGCTCTCATGTCTGGCTTGCTCACTCTCATATCTGTCTAGCTCGCTTGCTCTCTTGTCTGGCTCGCTCTTTTATCTGGCTTGCTCTGACATCTGGCTCGCTCGCTTGCTCTCTTGTCTGGCTCGCTCTCTTATCTGGCTAGCTCACTCTCATATCTGGCTTGCTCGCTTGCTCTCATGTATTGCTCGCTCGCTCTCATGTATTGCTCGCTCACTTGCTCTCATGTCTGGCTCACTCGCTCTCATATCTGGTTCGCTCGCTTACTCTCTTGTCTGGCTCTCTCACTTAAATGGCTCGCTCGCTCATCTGGCTAGCTCGCTCTCATATGTGGCTCGCTCACTCTGATATCTCGCTCGCTCGCTTGCTCTCTTGTCTGGTTCGCTCTCTTATCTGGCTCGCTCTCATATCTGGCTTGCTCGCTTGCTCTCATATCTGGCTCGCTCGCTTGCTCTCATATGTGTCTCGCTCGCTTGCTCTCTTGTCTGGCTCGCTCTCTTAACTGGCTCGCTCGCATATCTGGCTCGCTCACTCTCACCTCTGGCTCGCTCGCTTGCTCTCATGTCTGGCTCGCTCGCTTGCTCCCTTGTCTGGCTCGCTCTCTTATCTGGCTCGCTCTCTTATCTGGCTCGCTCTCACATCTGGCTCGCTCGCTTGCTCTCTTGTCTGGCTCGCTCTCTTATCTGGCTCGCTCGCTCTCATATCTGGCTCGCTCGCTTGCTCTCATGTCTGGCTCGCTCGCTCTCATATCTGGCTCGCTCGCTTGCTCTCTTGTCTGGCTCGCTCTCTTATATGGCTCGCTCGCATATCTGGCTCGCTCGCTCTCACATCTGGCTCGCTCGCTTGCTCTCTTGTCTGGCTCCCTCTCTTATCTGGCAAGCTTGCTCTCATATCTGGCTTGCTAGCTTGCTCTCTTGTCTGGCTCGCTCTCTTATTTGGCTCGCTCGCAAATCTGGCTCGCTCGCTCTCACATCTGGCTCGCTCGCTTGCTCTCATATCTGGCTCGCTCGCTTGCTCTCTTGTTTGGCTGGCTCTCTTATCTGGCTCGCTCTCACATCTGGCTCGCTCGCTTGCTCTCATATCTGGCTCGCTCGCTTGCTCTCTTGTCTAGCTCGCTCTCTTATCTGGCTCGCTCTCATATCTGGCTCGCTCGCTTGCTCTCATATCTGGCTTGCTCGCTTGCTCTCTTTTATGGCTCGCTCGCATATCTGGCTCGCTCGCTCTCACATCTGGCTCGCTCGCTTGCTCTCTTGTCTGGCTCGCTCTCTTATCTGGCTCGCTCGTTCGCATATCTGGTTCGCTCGCTCTCACATCTGGCTTGCTCGCTTGCTCTCTTGTCTGGCTCGCTCTCTTAACTGGCTCGCTCGCTCTCATATCTGGCTCGCTCGCTCTCATGTCTTGCTCGCTCGCTCTCATATCTGGCTCGCTCACTTACTCTCATGCCTGGCTCGCTCGCTCTCATATCTGGCTCGCTCGCTTGCTCTCATGTCTGGCTTGCTCGCTCTCATCTCTGGTTCGCTCGCTTGCTCTCATGTCTGGCTCACTCGCTCTCATATCTGGCTCGCTCGCTTGCTCTCTTGTCTGGCTCGCTCTCTTATTTGTTACGCTCTCATATCTGGCTTGCTCGCTTGCTCTCATATCTGGCTCGCTCACTTGCTCTCATATCTGTCTGGCTCGCTCGCTCTCTTGTCTGGCTTGCTCGCTCTCATATCTGTCTGGCTCGCTTGCTCTCTTGTCTGGTTTGCTCTCTTATCTGGCTCGCTCGCTCTCTTTCATGGCTCGCTCGCATATTTGGCTCGCTCGCTCTCATATCTGACTCGCTCACTTGCTCTCTTGTCTGGCTCGCTCTCTTATCTGGCTCGCTCACTCTCATATCTGGCTGGCTCGCTTGTTCTCATATCTGGCTTGCTCGCTTGCTCTCTTGTTTGGCTCGCTCTCTTATCTGGCTTGCTCGCTTGCTCTCTTGTCTGGCTCGCTCGCTCTCATATCTGTCTCGCTTGCTTGCTCTCTTGTCTGGTTCGCTCTCTTATCTGGCACGCTCTCATATCTAGCTTGCTCGCTTGCTCTCATATCTGGCTCGCTCGCTTGCTCTCATATCTGGCTCGCTCGCTTGCTCTATTGTCTGGCTCGCTCTCTTATCTGGTTCACTCGCATATCTGGCTCGCTCGCTTGCTCTCATATCTGGCTCGCTCGCTTGCACTATTGTCTGGCTCGCTCTTTTATCTGGTTCACTCGCATATCTGGCTCACTCGCTCCCAAATCTGGCTGGCTCGCTTGCTCTCATATCTGGCTAGCTCGCTTGCTCTCTTGTCTTGCTCGCTCTCTTATCTGGCTCGCTCTCATATCTGGCTGGCTCGCTTGCTCTCATATCTGGCTCGCTCGCTTGCTCTCATATCTGGCTCGCTTGCTCTCATGTCTGGCTCGCTCGCATATCTGGCTCGCTCGCTTGCTCTCATATCTGGCTCGCTCGCTTGCTTAATTGCCTGGCTCGCTCTCTTATCTGCCTCGCTCTCTCTCACATCTGGCTCGCTCGCTGCTCTCTTGTCTGACTCACTCTCTTATCTGGCTCGCTCGCATATCTTGCTCGCTCGCTCTAACATCTGGCTCACTCGCTTGCTCTCTTGTCTGGCTCGCTCTCTAATCTGTCTCGCTCTCACATCTGGCTTGTTCGCTTGCTCTCATATCTGGCTCGCTCGCTTGCTCTCTTGTCTGGCTCGCTCTCTTATCTGGCTTGCTCGCTAACATATCTGGCTCGCTGGCTTGCTCTCTTGTCTGGCTCGCTCTCTTATCTGGCTCCCTCGCTTGCATATCTGGCTAGCTCGCTCTCATATCTGGCTCGTTCGCTTTCTCCCATATCTGGATCGCTCGCTCACATATCTGTCTCGCTCGCTTGCTCTCTTGTCTGGTTCTCTCTCTTATCTGGCTCGCTCTCATATCTGGCTTGCTCGCTTGCTCTCATATCTGTCTCGCTCGCTTGCTCTCTTGTCTGGCTCGCTCTCATATCTGGCTCGTTCGCTTTCTCCCATATCTGGATCGCTTGCTCTCATATCTGGCTCGCTCACTTGCTCTCTTGTCTGGCTCGCTCTCTTATCTGGCTCGATCTCATATCTTGCTCGGTCGCTTGCTCTCATGTCTGGCTCACTCACTCTCATATCTGGCTAGCTCGCTTGCTCTATTGTCTGGCTCGCTCTCTTATCTGGCTCGTTCTCACATCTGGCTCGCTCGCTTGCTCTCTTGTCTGGCTCGCTCTCTTATCTTGCTCGCTCGCTCTCATATCTGGCTTGCTCGCTTGCTCTCATGTATGGCTCGCTCGCTCTCATATTTTGCTCGCTCAATTGCTCTCATGTCTGGCTCACTCGCTCTCATATCAGGCTCGCTCACTTACTCTCTTGTCTTGCTCGCTCTCTTATCTGGCTCGCTCGCTCTCATATCTGGCTGGCTCGCTTGCTCTCATATCTGGCTCGCTCGCATATCTGGATCGCTCGCTTGCTCTCATACCTGGCTCGCTCGCTTGTTTAATTGTCTGGCTCGCTCTCTTATCTGGCTCGCTCTCTCTCACATCTGGCTTGCTCGCTTGCTCTCATATCTGGCTCCCTCGCTGCTCTCTTGTCTGGCTCGCTCTCTTATCTGACTCGCTCGCATATCTTGCTCGCTCGCTCTCACATCTGGCTCGCTCGCTTGCTCTCATATCTGGCTCCTTTGCTTGCTCTCTTGTCTGGCTCGCTCTCTTATCTGTCTCGCTCTCACATCTGGCTCGCTCGCTTGCTCTCATATCTGGCTTGCTCGCTTGCTCTCTTGTCTGGCTCACTCTCTTATCTGGCTTGCTCGCTAGCATATCTGGCTCGCTCGCTTGCTCTCTTGTCTGGCTTGCTCTCTTATCTGGCTCGCTCGCTCTCATATCTGGCTTGCTCGCTTGCTCTCATGTCTTGCTCGCTCGCTCTCATATCTGGCTCGCTTGCTTGCTCAAATGTCTGGCTCGCTCGCTCTCATATCTGGCTTGCTCTCTTGTCTGACTCGCTCTCTTATTTGGCTCGCTCGCATATCTGGCTCGCTCGCTCTCACATCTGGCTCGCTCGCTTGCTCTCATATCTGGCTCGCTCGCTTGCTCTCTTGTCTGGCTCGCTCTCTTATCTGTCTCCCTCTCACATCTGGCTCGCTCGCTTGCTCTCATATCTGGCTCGCTCGCTTGCTCTCTTGTCTGTCTCGCTCTCTTATCTGGCTCGCTCTCATATCTGGCTTGCTCGCTTGCTCTCATATCTGGCTCGTTCGCTTGCTCTCTTGCCTGTCTCGCTCTCTTTTATGGCTCGCTCGCATATCTGGCTCGCTCGCTCTCACATCTGGCTCGCTCGCTTTCTCTCTTATGTCTGGCTCGCTCACTCTCTTATCTGGCTCGCTCGCTCGCATATCTGGCGCTCTCTCTCTCATATCTTGCTCGCTCGCTCTCACGTCTGTCTCACTCGCTCTCATATCTGGCTCGCTCACTTACTCTCATGTCTCGCTCGCTCACTCTAATATCTGGCTCGCTCGCTTGCTCTCATGTCTGGCTTGCTCACTCTCATCTCTGGTTCGCTTGCTTGCTCTCTTGTCTGGCTTGCTCTCCTATCTCGCTCGCTTGCTCTCATATCTGGCTCGCTCTCTTATCTGGCACGCTCTCATATCTGGCTTGCTCGCTTGCTCTCATATCTGGCTCGCTCGCTTGCTCTCAAATCTGGCTCGCAAGCTTGCTCTTTTGTCTGGCTCGCTCGCTCTCATATCTGTCTCGCTTGCTTGCTCTCTTGTCTGGTTCGCTCTCTTATCTGGCACGCTCTCATATCTAGCTTGCTCGCTTGCTCTCATATCTGGCTCGCTCGCTTGCTCTCATATCTGGCTCGCTCGCTTGCTCTATTGTCTGGCTCGCTCTCTTATCTGGTTCACTCGCATATCTGGCTCGCTCGCTTGCTCTCATATCTGGCTCGCTCGCTTGCACTATTGTCTGGCTCGCTCTTTTATCTGGTTCACTCGCATATCTGGCTCACTCGCTCCCAAATCTGGCTGGCTCGCTTGCTCTCATATCTGGCTAGCTCGCTTGCTCTCTTGTCTTGCTCGCTCTCTTATCTGGCTCGCTCTCATATCTGGCTGGCTCGCTTGCTCTCATATCTGGCTCGCTCGCTTGCTCTCATATCTGGCTCGCTTGCTCTCATGTCTGGCTCGCTCGCATATCTGGCTCGCTCGCTTGCTCTCATATCTGGCTCGCTCGCTTGCTTAATTGCCTGGCTCGCTCTCTTATCTGCCTCGCTCTCCCTCACATCTGGCTCGCTCGCTGCTCTCTTGTCTGACTCACTCTCTTATCTGGCTCGCTCGCATATCTTGCTCGCTCGCTCTAACATCTGGCTCACTCGCTTGCTCTCTTGTCTGGCTCGCTCTCTAATCTGTCTCGCTCTCACATCTGGCTTGCTCGCTTGCTCTCATATCTGGCTCGCTCGCTTGCTCTCTTGTCTGGCTCGCTCTCTTATCTGGCTTGCTCGCTAACATATCTGGCTCGCTGGCTTGCTCTCATGTCTGGCTCGCTCTCTTATCTGGCTCCCTCGCTTGCATATCTGGCTAGCTCGCTCTCATATCTGGCTCGTTCGCTTTCTCCCATATCTGGATCGCTCGCTCACATATCTGTCTCGCTCGCTTGCTCTCTTGTCTGGTTCTCTCTCTTATCTGGCTCGCTCTCATATCTGGCTTGCTCGCTTGCTCTCATATCTGTCTCGCTCGCTTGCTCTCTTGTCTGGCTCGCTCTCATATCTGGCTCGTTCGCTTTCTCCCATATCTGGATCGCTTGCTCTCATATCTGGCTCGCTCACTTGCTCTCTTGTCTGGCTCGCTCTCTTATCTGGCTCGATCTCATATCTTGCTCGGTCGCTTGCTCTCATGTCTGGCTCACTCACTCTCATATCTGGCTAGCTCGCTTGCTCTATTGTCTGGCTCGCTCTCTTATCTGGCTCGTTCTCACATCTGGCTCGCTCGCTTGCTCTCTTGTCTGGCTCGCTCTCTTATCTTGCTCGCTCGCTCTCATATCTGGCTTGCTCGCTTGCTCTCATGTATGGCTCGCTCGCTCTCATATTTTGCTCGCTCAATTGCTCTCATGTCTGGCTCACTCGCTCTCATATCAGGCTCGCTCACTTACTCTCTTGTCTTGCTCGCTCTCTTATCTGGCTCGCTCGCTCTCATATCTGGCTGGCTCGCTTGCTCTCATATCTGGCTCGCTCGCATATCTGGATCGCTCGCTTGCTCTCATACCTGGCTCGCTCGCTTGTTTAATTGTCTGGCTCGCTCTCTTATCTGGCTCGCTCTCTCTCACATCTGGCTTGCTCGCTTGCTCTCATATCTGGCTCCCTCGCTGCTCTCTTGTCTGGCTCGCTCTCTTATCTGACTCGCTCGCATATCTTGCTCGCTCGCTCTCACATCTGGCTCGCTCGCTTGCTCTCATATCTGGCTCCTTTGCTTGCTCTCTTGTCTGGCTCGCTCTCTTATCTGTCTCGCTCTCACATCTGGCTCGCTCGCTTGCTCTCATATCTGGCTTGCTCGCTTGCTCTCTTGTCTGGCTCACTCTCTTATCTGGCTTGCTCGCTAGCATATCTGGCTCGCTCGCTTGCTCTCTTGTCTGGCTTGCTCTCTTATCTGGCTCGCTCGCTCTCATATCTGGCTTGCTCGCTTGCTCTCATGTCTTGCTCGCTCGCTCTCATATCTGGCTCGCTTGCTTGCTCAAATGTCTGGCTCGCTCGCTCTCATATCTGGCTTGCTCTCTTGTCTGACTCGCTCTCTTATTTGGCTCGCTCGCATATCTGGCTCGCTCGCTCTCACATCTGGCTCGCTCGCTTGCTCTCATATCTGGCTCGCTCGCTTGCTCTCTTGTCTGGCTCGCTCTCTTATCTGTCTCCCTCTCACATCTGGCTCGCTCGCTTGCTCTCATATCTGGCTCGCTCGCTTGCTCTCTTGTCTGTCTCGCTCTCTTATCTGGCTCGCTCTCATATCTGGCTTGCTCGCTTGCTCTCATATCTGGCTCGTTCGCTTGCTCTCTTGCCTGTCTCGCTCTCTTTTATGGCTCGCTCGCATATCTGGCTCGCTCGCTCTCACATCTGGCTCGCTCGCTTTCTCTCTTATGTCTGGCTCGCTCACTCTCTTATCTGGCTCGCTCGCTCGCATATCTGGCGCTCTCTCTCTCATATCTTGCTCGCTCGCTCTCACGTCTGTCTCACTCGCTCTCATATCTGGCTCGCTCACTTACTCTCATGTCTCGCTCGCTCACTCTAATATCTGGCTCGCTCGCTTGCTCTCATGTCTGGCTTGCTCACTCTCATCTCTGGTTCGCTTGCTTGCTCTCTTGTCTGGCTTGCTCTCCTATCTCGCTCGCTTGCTCTCATATCTGGCTCGCTCTCTTATCTGGCACGCTCTCATATCTGGCTTGCTCGCTTGCTCTCATATCTGGCTCGCTCGCTTGCTCTCAAATCTGGCTCGCAAGCTTGCTCTTTTGTCTGGCTCGCTCGCTCTCATATCTGTCTCGCTTGCTTGCTCTCTTGTCTGGTTCGCTCTCTTATCTGGCACGCTCTCATATCTAGCTTGCTCGCTTGCTCTCATATCTGGCTCGCTCGCTTGCTCTCATATCTGGCTCGCTCGCTTGCTCTATTGTCTGGCTCGCTCTCTTATCTGGTTCACTCGCATATCTGGCTCGCTCGCTTGCTCTCATATCTGGCTCGCTCGCTTGCACTATTGTCTGGCTCGCTCTTTTATCTGGTTCACTCGCATATCTGGCTCACTCGCTCCCAAATCTGGCTGGCTCGCTTGCTCTCATATCTGGCTAGCTCGCTTGCTCTCTTGTCTTGCTCGCTCTCTTATCTGGCTCGCTCTCATATCTGGCTGGCTCGCTTGCTCTCATATCTGGCTCGCTCGCTTGCTCTCATATCTGGCTCGCTTGCTCTCATGTCTGGCTCGCTCGCATATCTGGCTCGCTCGCTTGCTCTCATATCTGGCTCGCTCGCTTGCTTAATTGCCTGGCTCGCTCTCTTATCTGCCTCGCTCTCCCTCACATCTGGCTCGCTCGCTGCTCTCTTGTCTGACTCACTCTCTTATCTGGCTCGCTCGCATATCTTGCTCGCTCGCTCTAACATCTGGCTCACTCGCTTGCTCTCTTGTCTGGCTCGCTCTCTAATCTGTCTCGCTCTCACATCTGGCTTGCTCGCTTGCTCTCATATCTGGCTCGCTCGCTTGCTCTCTTGTCTGGCTCGCTCTCTTATCTGGCTTGCTCGCTAACATATCTGGCTCGCTGGCTTGCTCTCATGTCTGGCTCGCTCTCTTATCTGGCTCCCTCGCTTGCATATCTGGCTAGCTCGCTCTCATATCTGGCTCGTTCGCTTTCTCCCATATCTGGATCGCTCGCTCACATATCTGTCTCGCTCGCTTGCTCTCTTGTCTGGTTCTCTCTCTTATCTGGCTCGCTCTCATATCTGGCTTGCTCGCTTGCTCTCATATCTGTCTCGCTCGCTTGCTCTCTTGTCTGGCTCGCTCTCATATCTGGCTCGTTCGCTTTCTCCCATATCTGGATCGCTTGCTCTCATATCTGGCTCGCTCACTTGCTCTCTTGTCTGGCTCGCTCTCTTATCTGGCTCGATCTCATATCTTGCTCGGTCGCTTGCTCTCATGTCTGGCTCACTCACTCTCATATCTGGCTAGCTCGCTTGCTCTATTGTCTGGCTCGCTCTCTTATCTGGCTCGCTCTCACATCTGGCTCGCTCGCTTGCTCTCTTGTCTGGCTCGCTCTCTTATCTTGCTCGTTCGCTCTCATATCTGGCTTGCTCGCTTGCTCTCATGTATGGCTCGCTCGCTCTCATATTTTGCTCGCTCAATTGCTCTCATGTCTGGCTCACTCGCTCTCATATCAGGCTCGCTTACTTACTCTCTTGTCTTGCTCGCTCTCTTATCTGGCTCGCTCGCTCTCATATCTGGCTGGCTCGCTTGCTCTCATATCTGGCTCGCTCGCATATCTGGATCGCTCGCTTGCTCTCATACCTGGCTCGCTCGCTTGTTTAATTGTCTGGCTCGCTCTCTTATCTGGCTCGCTCTCTCTCACATCTGGCTTGCTCGCTTGCTCTCATATCTGGCTCGCTCGCTGCTCTCTTGTCTGGCTCGCTCTCTTATCTGGCTCGCTCGCATATCTTGCTCGCTCGCTCTCACATCTGGCTCGCTCGCTTGCTCTCATATCTGGCTCCTTTGCTTGCTCTCTTGTCTGGCTCGCTCTCTTATCTGTCTCGCTCTCACATCTGGCTCGCTCGCTTGCTCTCATATCTGGCTTGCTTGCTTGCTCTCTTGTCTGGCTCACTCTCTTATCTGGCTTGCTCGCTAGCATATCTGGCTCGCTCGCTTGCTCTCTTGTCTGGCTTGCTCTCTTATCTGGCTCGCTCGCTCTCATATCTGGCTTGCTCGCTTGCTCTCATGTCTTGCTCGCTCGCTCTCATATCTGGCTCGCTTGCTTGCTCTCATGTCTGGCTCGCTCGCTCTCATATCTGGTTTGCTCGCATGCTCTCATGTCTGGCTCACTCGCTCTCATATCTGGCTTGCTCTCTTGTCTGACTCGCTCTCTTATTTGGCTCGCTCGCATATCTGGCTCGCTCGCTCTCACATCTGGCTCGCTCGCTTGCTCTCATATCTGGCTCGCTCGCTTGCTCTCTTGTCTGGCTCGCTCTCTTATCTGTCTCGCTCTCACATCTGGCTCGCTCGCTTGCTCTCATATCTGGCTCGCTCGCTTGCTCTCTTGTCTGTCTCGCTCTCTTATCTGGCTCGCTCTCATATCTGGCTTGCTCGCTTGCTCTCATATCTGGCTCGCTCGCTTGCTCTCTTGCCTGTCTCGCTCTCTTTTATGGCTCGCTCGCATATCTGGCTCGCTCGCTCTCACATCTGGCTCGCTCGCTTTCTCTCTTATGTCTGGCTCGCTCACTCTCTTATCTGGCTCGCTCGCTCGCATATCTGGCGCTCTCTCTCTCATATCTTGCTCGCTCGCTCTCACGTCTGTCTCACTCGCTCTCATATCTGGCTCGCTCACTTACTCTCATGTCTGGCTCGCTCACTCTAATATCTGGTTAGCTCGCTTGCTCTCATGTCTGGCTTGCTCACTCTCATCTCTGGTTCGCTTGCTTGCTCTCTTGTCTGGCTTGCTCTCCTATCTCGCTCGCTTGCTCTCATATCTGGCTCGCTCTCTTATCTGGCACGCTCTCATATCTGGCTTGCTCGCTTGCTCTCATATCTGGCTCGCTCGCTTGCTCTCAAATCTGGCTCGCTCGCTTGCTCTCTTGTCTGGCTCGCTCGCTCTCATATCTGTCTTGCTTGCTTGCTCTCTTGTCTGGTTCGCTCTCTTATCTGGCACGCTCTCATATCTAGCTTGCTCGCTTGCTCTCATATCTGGCTCGCTCGCTTGCTCTCATATCTGGCTCGCTCGCTTGCTCTATTGTCTGGCTCGCTCTCTTATCTGGTTCACTCGCATATCTGGCTCGCTCGCTTGCTCTCATATCTGGCTCGCTCGCTTGCACTATTGTCTGGCTCGCTCTTTTATCTGGTTTACTCGCATATCTGGCTCACTCGCTCCCAAATCAAGCTGGCTCGCTTGCTCTCATATCTGGCTAGCTCGCTTGCTCTCTTGTCTTGCTCGCTCTCTTATCTGGCTCGCTCTCATATCTGGCTCGCTCGCTTGCTCTCATATCTGGCTCGCTTGCTCTCATGTCTGGCTCGCTCGCATATCTGGCTCGCTCGCTTGCTCTCATATCTGGCTCGCTCGCTTGCTTAATTGCCTGGCTCGCTCTCTTATCTGCCTCGCTCTCTCTCACATCTGGCTCGCTCGCTGCTCTCTTGTCTGACTCACTCTCTTATCTGGCTCGCTCGCATATCTTGCTCGCTCGCTCTAACATCTGGCTCACTCGCTTGCTCTCTTGTCTGGCTCGCTCTCTAATCTGTCTCGCTCTCACATCTGGCTTGCTCGCTTGCTCTCATATCTGGCTCGCTCGCTTGCTCTCTTGTCTGGCTCGCTCTCTTATCTGGCTTGCTCGCTAACATATCTGGCTCGCTGGCTTGCTCTCTTGTCTGGCTCGCTCTCTTATCTGGCTCCCTCGCTTGCATATCTGGCTAGCTCGCTCTCATATCTGGCTCGTTCGCTTTCTCCCATATCTGGATCGCTCGCTCACATATCTGTCTCGCTCGCTTGCTCTCTTGTCTGGTTCTCTCTCTTATCTGGCTCGCTCTCATATCTGGCTTGCTCGCTTGCTCTCATATCTGTCTCGCTCGCTTGCTCTCTTGTCTGGCTCGCTCTCTTATCTGGCTCGCTCGCTCGCATATCTGGTTCGCTCGCTATCACATCTGGCTTGCTCGCTTGCTCTCTTGTCTGGCTCGCTCTCTTAACTGGCTCGCTCGCTCTCATATCTGGCTTGCTCGCTCTCATGTCTTGCTCGCTCGCTCTCATATCTTGCTCGCTCACTTACTCTCATGCCTGGCTCGCTCGCTCTCATATCTGGCTCGCTCGCTTGCTCTCATGTCTGGCTTGCTCGCTCTCATCTCTGGTTCGCTCGCTTGCTCTCATGTCTGGCTCACTCGCTCTCATATCTGGCTCGCTCGCTTGCTCTCTTGTCTGGCTCGCTCTCTTATTTGTTACGCTCTCATATCTGGCTTGCTCGCTTGCTCTCATATCTGGCTCGCTCACTTGCTCTCATATCTGTCTGGCTCGCTTGCTCTCTTGTCTGGCTTGCTCGCTCTCATATCTGTCTGGCTCGCTTGCTCTCTTGTCTGGTTTGCTCTCTTATCTGGCTCGCTCGCTCTCTTTCATGGCTCGCTCGCATATTTGGCTCGCTCGCTCTCATATCTGACTCGCTCACTTGCTCTCTTGTCTGGCTCGCTCCCTTATCTGGCTCGCTCGCTCTCATATCTGGCTCGCTCGCTTGCTCTCATGTCTGGCTCGCTCGCTCTCAAATCCTGCTCGCTCACTTGCTCTCAAGTCTGGCTCACTCGCTCTCATATCTGGCTCGCTCGCTTGCTCTCTTGTCTGGCTCGCTCTCTTATCTGGCATGCTCTCATATCTGGCTTGCTCGCTTGATCTCATATCTGGCTCGCTCGCTTGCTCTCATATCTGGCTCGCACGCTTGCTCTCTTGTCTGGCTCGCTCGCTCTCATATCTGTCTCGCTTGCTTGCTTTCTTGTCTGGTTTGCTCTCTTATCTGGCACGCTCTCATATCTAGCTTGCTCGCTTGCTCTCATATCTGGCTCGCTCGCTTGCTCTCTTGCCTGTCTCGCTCTCTTTTATGGCTCGCTCGCATATCTGGCTCGCTCGCTCTCACATCTGGCTCGCTCGCTTTCTCTCTTATGTCTGGCTCGCACGCTTGCTCTCTTGTCTGGCTCGCTCGCTCTCATATCTGTCTCGCTTGCTTGCTTTCTTGTCTGGTTTGCTCTCTTATCTGGCACGCTCTCATATCTGGCTTGCTCGCTTGCTCTCATATCTGGCTCGCTCGCTTGCTCTCTTGCCTGTCTCGCTCTCTTTTATGGCTCGCTCGCATATCTGGCTCGCTCGCTCTCACATCTGGCTCGCTCGCTTTCTCTCTTATGTCTGGCTCGCTCACTCTCTTATCTGGCTCGCTCGCTCGCATATCTGGCGCTCTCTCTCTCATATCTTGCTCGCTCGCTCTCACGTCTGTCTCACTCGCTCTCATATCTGGCTCGCTCACTTACTCTCATGTCTGGCTCGCTCACTCTAATATCTGGCTCGCTCGCTTGCTCTCATGTCTGGCTTGCTCACTCTCATCTCTGGTTCGCTTGCTTGTTCTCTTGTCTGGCTTGCTCTCCTATCTCGCTCGCTTGCTCTCATATCTGGCTCGCTCTCTTATCTGGCACGCTCTCATATCTGGCTTGCTCGCTTGCTCTCATATCTGGCTCGCTCGCTTGCTCTCATATCTGGCTCGCTCGCTTGCTCTCTTGTCTGGCTCGCTCGCTCTCATATCTGTCTTGCTTGCTTGCTCTCTTGTCTGGTTCGCTCTCTTATCTGGCACGCTCTCATATCTAGCTTGCTCGCTTGCTCTCATATCTGGCTCGCTCGCTTGCTCTCATATCTGGCTCGCTCGCTTGCTCTATTGTCTGGCTCGCTCTCTTATCTGGTTCACTCGCATATCTGGCTCGCTCGCTTGCTCTCATATCTGGCTCGCTCGCTTGCACTATTGTCTGGCTCGCTCTTTTATCTGGTTTACTCGCATATCTGGCTCACTCGCTCCCAAATCAAGCTGGCTCGCTTGCTCTCATATCTGGCTAGCTCGCTTGCTCTCTTGTCTTGCTCGCTCTCTTATCTGGCTCGCTCTCATATCTGGCTCGCTCGCTTGCTCTCATATCTGGCTCGCTTGCTCTCATGTCTGGCTCGCTCGCATATCTGGCTCGATCGCTTGCTCTCATATCTGGCTCGCTCGCTTGCTTAATTGCCTGGCTCGCTCTCTTATCTGCCTCGCTCTCTCTCACATCTGGCTCGCTCGCTGCTCTCTTGTCTGACTCACTCTCTTATCTGGCTCGCTCGCATATCTTGCTCGCTCGCTCTAACATCTGGCTCACTCGCTTGCTCTCTTGTCTGGCTCGCTCTCTAATCTGTCTCGCTCTCACATCTGGCTTGCTCGCTTGCTCTCATATCTGGCTCGCTCGCTTGCTCTCTTGTCTGGCTCGCTCTCTTATCTGGCTTGCTCGCTAACATATCTGGCTCGCTGGCTTGCTCTCTTGTCTGGCTCGCTCTCTTATCTGGCTCCCTCGCTTGCATATCTGGCTAGCTCGCTCTCATATCTGGCTCGTTCGCTTTCTCCCATATCTGGATCGCTCGCTCACATATCTGTCTCGCTCGCTTGCTCTCTTGTCTGGTTCTCTCTCTTATCTGGCTCGCTCTCATATCTGGCTTGCTCGCTTGCTCTCATATCTGTCTCGCTCGCTTGCTCTCTTGTCTGGCTCGCTCTCTTATCTGGCTCGCTCGCTCGCATATCTGGTTCGCTCGCTATCACATCTGGCTTGCTCGCTTGCTCTCTTGTCTGGCTCGCTCTCTTAACTGGCTCGCTCGCTCTCATATCTGGCTTGCTCGCTCTCATGTCTTGCTCGCTCGCTCTCATATCTTGCTCGCTCACTAACTCTCATGCCTGGCTCGCTCGCTCTCATATCTGGCTCGCTCGCTTGCTCTCATGTCTGGCTTGCTCGCTCTCATCTCTGGTTCGCTCGCTTGCTCTCATGTCTGGCTCACTCGCTCTCATATCTGGCTCGCTCGCTTGCTCTCTTGTCTGGCTCGCTCTCTTATTTGTTACGCTCTCATATCTGGCTTGCTCGCTTGCTCTCATATCTGGCTCGCTCACTTGCTCTCATATCTGTCTGGCTCGCTTGCTCTCTTGTCTGGCTTGCTCGCTCTCATATCTGTCTGGCTCGCTTGCTCTCTTGTCTGGTTTGCTCTCTTATCTGGCTCGCTCGCTCTCTTTCATGGCTCGCTCGCATATTTGGCTCGCTCGCTCTCATATCTGACTCGCTCACTTGCTCTCTTGTCTGGCTCGCTCTCTTATCTGGCTCGCTCGCTCTCATATCTGGCTCGCTCGCTTGCTCTCATGTCTGGCTCGCTCGCTCTCATATCCTGCTCGCTCACTTGCTCTCAAGTCTGGCTCACTCGCTCTCATATCTGGCTCGCTCGCTTGCTCTCTTGTCTGGCTCGCTCTCTTATCTGGCATGCTCTCATATCTGGCTTGCTCGCTTGATCTCATATCTGGCTCGCTCGCTTGCTCTCATATCTGGCTCGCACGCTTGCTCTCTTGTCTGGCTCGCTCGCTCTCATATCTGTCTCGCTTGCTTGCTTTCTTGTCTGGTTTGCTCTCTTATCTGGCACGCTCTCATATCTGGATTGCTCGCTTGCTCTCATATCTGGCTCGCTCGCTTGCTCTCATATCTGGCTCGATCGCTTGCTCTCTTGTCTGGCTCGCTCTCTTATCTGGTTCACTCGCATATCTGGCTCGCTCGCTCTCAAATCTGGCTGGCTCACTTGCTCTCAAATCTGGCTTGCTCACTTGCTCTCATATCTGGCTCACTTGCTCTCATGTCTGGCTCGCTCGCTTGCTCTCTTGTCTTGCTCGCTCTCTTATCTGGCTCGCTCGCTCTCATATCTGGCTGGCTCGCTTGCTCTCATATCTGGCTCATTTGCTTGCTCTCATATCTGGCTCGCTTGCTCTCATGTCTGGCTCGCTCGCATATCAGGCTCGCTCGCTTGCTTTCATATCTGGCTCACTCGCTTGCTTAATTGCCTGGCTCGCTCTCTTATTTGCCTCGCTCTCTCTCACATCTGGCTCGCTCCCTTGCTCTCATATCTGGCTCGCTTTCTAATCTGTCTCACTCTCACATCTGGCTCGCTCGCTTGCTCTCATATCTGGCTCGCTCGCTTGCTCTCTTGTCTAGCTCGCTCTCTTATCTGGCTTGCTTGCTAACATATATGGCTCGCTTACTTGCTCTCTTTTCTGGCTTGCTCTCTTATCTGGCTCGCTCGCTCTCATATCTGGCTCGCTCGCTTGCTCTCAAGACTAGCTCGCTCGCTCTCATATCTGGCTCGCTCGCTTGCTCTCTTGTCTGGTTCGCTCTCTCATCTGGCTCGCTCTCATATCTGGCTTGCTCGCTTGCTCTCATATCTGGCTCGCTCGCTTGCTCTCATATCTGGCTCGCTCACCTGCTCTCTTGTCTGGCTCGCTCTCTTATCTGGCTCGATCTCATATCTTGCTCGGTCGCTTGCTCTCATGTCTGGCTCACTCACTCTCATATCTGGCTAGCTCGCTTGCTCTATTGTCTGGCTCGCTCTCTTATCTGGCTCGCTCTCACATCTGGCTCGCTCGCTTGCTCTCTTGTCTGGCTCGCTCTCTTATCTAGCTCGCTCGCTCTCATATCTGGCTTGCTCGCTTGCTCTCATGTATGGCTCGCTCGCTCTCATATTTTGCTCGCTCAATTGCTCTCATGTCTGGCTCACTCGCACTCATATCAGGCTCGCTCACTTACTCTCTTGTCTTGCTCGCTCTCTTATCTGGCTCGCTCGCTCTCATATCTGGCTGGCTCGCTTGCTCTCATATCTGGCTCACTCGCATATCTGGATCGCTCGCTTGCTCTCATACCTGGCTCGCTCACTTGTTTAATTGTCTGGCTCGCTCTCTTATCTGGCTCTCTCTCTCTCACATCTGGCTTGCTCGCTTGCTCTCATATCTGGCTCGCTCGCTGCTCTCTTGTCTGGCTCGCTCTCTTATCTGGCTCGCTCGCATATCTTGCTCGCTCGCTCTCACATCTGGCTCGCTCGCTTGCTCTCATATCTGGCTCCTTTGCTTGCTCTCTTGTCTGGCTCGCTCTCTTATCTGTCTCGCTCTCACATCTGGCTCGCTCGCTTGCTCTCATATCTGGCTTGCTCGATTGCTCTCTTGTCTGGCTCACTCTCTTATCTGGCTTGCTCGCTAGCATATCTGGCTCGCTCGCTTGCTCTCTTGTCTGGCTTGCTCTCTTATCTGGCTCGCTCGCTCTCATATCTGGCTTGCTCGCTTGCTCTCATGTCTTGCTCGCTCGCTCTCATATCTGGCTCGCTTGCTTGCTCTCATGTCTGGCTCGCTCACTCTCATATCTGGTTTGCTCGCATGCTCTCATGTCTGGCTCACTCGCTCTCATATCTGGCTTGCTCTCTTGTCTGACTCGCTCTCTTATTTGGCTCGCTCGCATATCTGGCTCGCTCGCTCTCACATCTGGCTCGCTCGCTTGCTCTCATATCTGGCTCGCTCGCTTGCTCTCTTGTCTGGCTCGCTCTCTTATCTGTCTCGCTCTCACATCTGGCTCGCTCGCTTGCTCTCATATCTGGCTCGCTCGCTTGCTCTCTTGTCTGGCTCGCTCTCTTATCTGGCTCGCTCTCATATCTGGCTTGCTCGCTTGCTCTCATATCTGGCTCGCTCGCTTGCTCTCTTGCCTGTCTAGCTCTCTTTTATGGCTCGCTCGCATATCTGGCTCGCTCGCTCTCACATCTGGCTCGCTCGCTTTCTCTCTTATGTCTGGCTCGCTCACTCTCTTATCTGGCTCGCTCGCTCGCATATCTGGCTCTCTCTCTCTCATATCTTGCTCGCTCGCTCTCACGTCTGTCTCACTCGCTCTCATATCTGGCTCGCTCACTTACTCTCATGTCTCGCTCGCTCACTCTAATATCTGGCTCGCTCGCTTGCTCTCATGTCTGGCTTGCTCACTCTCATCTCTGGTTCGCTTGCTTGCTCTCTTGTCTGGCTTGCTCTCCTATCTCGCTCGCTTGCTCTCATATCTGGCTCGCTCTCTTATCTGGCACGCTCTCATATCTGGCTTGCTCGCTTGCTCTCATATCTGGCTCGCTCGCTTGCTCTCATATCTGGCTCGCTCGCTTGCTCTCTTGTCTAGCTCGCTCGCTCTCATATCTGTCTCGCTTGCTTGCTCTCTTGTCTGGTTCGCTCTCTTATCTGGCACGCTCTCATATCTAGCTTGCTCGCTTGCTCTCATATCTGGCTCGCTCGCTTGCTCTCATATCTGGCTCGCTCGCTTGCTCTCATATCTGGCTCGCTCGCTTGCTCTATTGTCTGGCTCGCTCTCTTATCTGGTTCACTCGCATATCTGGCTCGCTCGCTTGCTCTCATATCTGGCTCGCTCGCTTGCACTATTGTCTGGCTCGCTCTTTTATCTGGTTCACTCGCATATCTAGCTCACTCGCTCTCAAATCTGGCTGGCTCGCTTGCTCTCATATCTGGCTAGCTCGCTTGCTCTCTTGTCTTGCTCGCTCTCTTATCTGGCTTGCTCTCATATTTGGCTGGCTCGCTTGCTCTCATATCTGGCTCGCTCGCTTGCTCTCATTTCTGGCTCGCTTGCTCTCATGTCTGGCTCGCCCGCATATTTGGCTCGCTCGCTTGCTCTCATATCTGGCTCGCTCGCTTGCTTAATTGCCTGGCTCGCTCTCTTATCTGCCTCGCTCTCTCTCACATCTGGCTCGCTCGCTGCTCTCTTGTCTGACTCGCTCTCTTATCTGGCTCGCTCGCATATCTTGCTCGCTCGCTCTTACATCTGGCTCACTCGCTTGCTCTCTTGTCTGGCTCGCTCTCTAATCTGTCTCGCTCTCACATCTGGCTTGCTCGCTTGCTCTCATATCTGGCTCGCTCGCTTCCTCTCTTGTCTGGCTCGCTCTCTTATCTGGCTTGCTCGCTAACATATCTGGCTCGCTGGCTTGCTCTCTTGTCTGGCTCGCTCTCTTATCTGGCTCCCTCGCTTGCATATCTGGCTAGCTCGCTCTCATATCTGGCTCGTTCGCTTTCTCCCATATCTGGATCGCTCGCTCACATATCTGTCTCGCTCGCTTGCTCTCTTGTCTGGTTCTCTCTCTTATCTGGCTCGCTCTCATATCTGGCTTGCTCGCTTGCTCTCATATCTGTCTCGCTCGCTTGCTCTCATATCTGGCTCGCTTGCTCTCTTGTCTGGCTCGCTCTCTTATCTGGCTCCATCGCATATCTGGCTCGCTCGCATATCTGGCTCGCTCGCTCTCACATCTGATTTGCTCGCTTGTTCTCATATCTGGCTAGCTCGCTTGCTCTCTTGTCTGACTCACTCTCTTATCTGGCTCGCTCGCATATCTGGCTAGCTCGCTCTCATATCTGGCTCGCTCGCTTGCTCTCATATCTGTCTCGCTTGCTTGCTCTCAAATCTGGCTCACTCGCTTGCTCTCTTGTCTGGCTCGCTCTCTTATTTGGCTCGCTCGCATATCTGGCTCGCTCGCTCTCACATCTGGCTCGCTCGCGTGCTCTCATATCTGGCTCGCTCGCTTGCTCTCTTGTCTGGCTCGCTCTCTTATCTGTCTCGCTCTCAAATCTGGCTCGCTCGCTTGCTCTCATATCTGGCTCGCTCGCATGCTCTCTTGTCTGGCTCGCTCTCTTATCTGGCTTGTTCGCTCTCATATCTTGCTCGCTCGCTTGCTCTCATGTCTGGCTCGCTCACTCTCATATCTGTCTAGCTCGCTTGCTCTCTTGTCTGGCTCGCTCTTTTATCTGGCTTGCTCTGACATCTGGCTCGCTCGCTTGCTCTCTTGTCTGGCTCGCTCTCTTATCTGGCTCGCTCACTCTCATATCTGGCTTGCTCGCTTGCTCTCATGTATTGCTCGCTCGCTCTCATGTATTGCTCGCTCACTTGCTCTCATGTCTGGCTCACTCGCTCTCATATCTGGCTCGCTCGCTTACTCTCTTGTCTGGCTCTCTCACTTAAATGGCTCGCTCGCTCATCTGGCTAGCTCGCTCTCATATGTGGCTCGCTCACTCTGATATCTCACTCGCTCGCTTGCTCTCTTGTCTGGTTCGCTCTCTTATCTGGCTCGCTCTCATATCTGGCTTGCTCGCTTGCTCTCATATCTGGCTCGCTCGCTTGCTCTCTTGTCTGGCTCGCTCTCTTAACTGGCTCGCTCGCATATCTGGCTCTCTCACTCTCACCTCTGGCTTGCTCGCTTGCTCTCATGTCTGGCTCGCTCGCTTGCTCTCTTGTCTGGCTCACTCTCTTATCTGGCTCGCTCTCACATCTGGCTCGCTCGCTTTCTCTCTTGTCTGGCTCGCTCTCTTATCTGGCTCGCTCGCTCTCATATCTGGCTCGCTCGCTTGCTCTCATGTCTGGCTCGCTCGCTCTCATATCTGGCTCGCTCGCTTGCTCTCTTGTCTGGCTCGCTCTCTTATATGGCTCGCTCGCATATCTGGCTCGCTCGCTCTCACATCTGGCGCGCTCGCTTGCTCTCTTGTCTGGCTCCCTCTCTTATCTGGCAAGCTTGCTCTCATATCTGGCTTGCTAGCTTGCTCTCTTGTCTGGCTCGCTCTCATATTTGGCTCGCTCGCAAATCTGGCTCGCTCGCTCTCACATCTGGCTCGCTCGCTTGCTCTCATATCTGGCTCGCTCGCTTGCTCTCTTGTTTGGCTGGCTCTCTTATCTGGCTCGCTCTCACATCTGGCTCGCTCGCTTGCTTTCATATTTGGCTCGCTCGCTTGCTCTCTTGTCTAGCTCGCTCTCTTATCTGGCTCGCTCGCTTGCTCTCATATCTGGCTCGCTCGCTTGCTCTCTTTTATGGCTCGCTTGCATAGCTGGCTCGCTCGCTCTCACATCTGGCTCGCTCGCTTGCTCTCTTGTCTGGCTCGCTCTCTTATCTGGCTCGCTCGCATATCTGGTTCGCTCGCTCTCACATCTGGCTTGCTCGCTTGCTCTCTTGTCTGGCTCGCTCTCTTAACTGGCTCGCTCGCTCTCATATCTGGCTCGCTCGCTCTCATGTCTTGCTCGCTCGCTCTCATATCTGGCTCGCTCACTTACTCTCATGCCTGGCTCGCTCGCTCTCATATCTGGCTCGCTCGCTTGCTCTCATGTCTGGCTTGCTCGCTCTCATCTCTGGTTCGCTCGCTTGCTCTCATGTCTGGCTCACTCGCTCTCATATCTGGCTCGCTCGCTTGCTCTCTTGTCTGGCTCGCTCTCTTATTTGTTTCGCTCTCATATCTGGCTTGCTCGCTTGCTCTCATATCTGGCTCGCTCACTTGCTCTCATATCTGTCTGGCTCGCTTGCTCTCTTGTCTGGCTTGCTCGCTCTCATATCTGTCTGGCTCGCTTGCTCTCTTGTCTGGTTTGCTCTCTTATCTGGCACGCTCTCATATCTGGCTCGCTCGCTTGCTCTCATATCTGTCTCGCTCACTTGCTCTCATATCTGGCTCGCTCGCTTGCTCTCTTGTGTGGCTCACTCTCTTATCTGGCTCGCTCGCATATCTGGCTTGCTCGCATATCTAGCTCCCTCGCTCTCAAATCTGGTTTGCTCGCTTGTTCTCATATCTGGCTAGCTCGCTTGCTCTCTTGTCTGGCTCATTCTTTTATTTGGCTCGCTCGCATATCTCTCTAGCTCGCTCTCATATCTGGCTCGCTCGCTTGCTCTCATATCTGACTCGCTCCCTTGCTCTCATTTCTGGCTTGCTTGCTTGCTCTCTTGTCTGGCTCGCTCTCTTATCTTGCTCGCTCGCATATCTGGCTCGCTCTCAAATCTGGCTTGCTCGCTTGCTCTCATATCTGGCTAGCTCGCTTGCTCTCTTGTCTTGCTCGCTCTCTTATCTGTCTCGCTCGCTCTCATATCTGGCTGGCTCGCTTGTTCTCATATCTGGCTCGCTCGCTCTTATGTCTGGCTCGCTCGTATATCTGGATCGCTCGCTTGCTCTCATATCTGGCTCGCTCGCTTGCTTAATTTTCTGGCTCGCTCTCTTATCTGCCTCGCTCTCTCTCACATCTGGCTTGCTCAATTACTCTCTTATCTGTTTCGCTCTCACATCTGGCTCGCTCGCTTTCTCTCATATCTGGCTCGCTCACTTGCTCTCTTGTCTGGCTCGCTCTCATATCTGGCTTGCTCGCTAACATATCTGGCTCGCTCGCTGCTCTCTTGTCTGGCTCGCTCTCTTATCTGGCTCGCTCGCATATCTGGCTCGCTCGCTCTCACATCTGGTTGGCTCGCTTGCTCTCATATCTGGCTCGATCGCTTGCTCTCTTGTCTGGCTTGCTTTCTCATCTGGCTCGCTCTAATATCTGGCTTGCTCGCTTGCTCTCATATCTGGCTCGCTCGCTTGCTCTCTTGTCTGTCTCGCTCTCTTTCATGGCTCGCTCGCATATTTGGCTCGCTCGCTCTCATATCTGGCTCGCTCACTTGCTCTCTTGTCTGGCTCGCTCTCTTATCTGGCTCGCTCGCTCTCATATCTGGCTCGCTCGCTTGCTCTCATGTCTGGCTCGCTCGCTCTCATATCTGGCTCGCTCACTTGCTCTCTTGTCTGGCTCGCTCTCTTATCTGGCTCGCTCGCTCTCATATCTGTCTGGCTCGCTTGCTTTCTTGTCTGGTTCGCTCTCTTATCTGGCACGCTCTCATATCTGGCTTGCTCGCTTGCTCTCATATCTGGCTCGCTCGCTTGCTCTCATATCTGGCTCGCTCGCTTGCTCTCTTGTCTGGCTCGCTCTCTTATCTGGCTCGCTCTCTTATCTGGCTCGCTCGCTCGCATATCTGGCTCGCTCGCTTGCTCTCATATCTGGCTCGCTCTCTCTCTTGTCTGGCTCGCTTTCTTATCTGGCTTGCTCGCATATCTGGCTCGCTCACTCCCACATCTGGCTCGCTCGCTTGTCCTCTTGTCTGGCTCGCTCTCTTATCTGGCTCGCTCGCTCGCATATCTGGCTCGCTCGCTTGCTCTCATGTCTGGCTCGCTCGTTCTCATATCTGGCTCGCTGGCTTACTCTCATTCCTTGCTTGCTCGCTCTCATATCTGGCTCGCTCGCTTTCTCTCTTGTCTGGCTCGCTCTCTTATCTGGCTCGCTCGTATATCTGGCTTGCTCGCTTGCTCTTATATCTGGCTCTCTTGCTCTCTTGTCTGTCTCGCTCTCTTATATGGCTCGCTCACATATCTGGCTCGCTCGCTCTCACATCTGGCTCGTTCGCTTGCTCTCATATCTGGCTCGCTCGCTCGCTCTCCTGTCTGGCTCGCTCTCTTATATGGCTCGCTCGCTCTCATATCTGGCTCGCTCGCTCGCTCTCCTGTCTGGCTCGCTCTCTTATCTGGCTCACTCGCTCGCATATCTGGCTCGCTCGCTCGCATATCTGGCTCACTCTCTTATCTGGCTCGCTCGCATATCTGGCTCGCTCGCTTGGTCTCATATCAGGCTTGCTCGCTTGCTCTCTTGTCTGGCTCGATCTCTTATTTGGCTCGATCTCTTATCTGGCTCGCTTGCATATCTGGCTCGCTCGCTCACATCTGGCTCGCTCGCTTGCTCTCATATCTGGCTCGCTCGCTTGCTCTCTTGTCTGGCTCGCTCTCTTATCTGACTCGTTCGCATATCTGTCTTGCTCGCTCTCATATCTGGCTCGCTCGCTTGCTCTCATGTCTGGCTCGCTCGCTCTCATATCTGGCTCGCTCGCTTGCTCTCATGTCTGGCTCGCTCTCTTATATGGCCCGCTCGCATATCTGGCTCGCTCGCTTGCTCTCATATCTGGCTTGCTCGCTTGCGCTCTTCTCTGGCTCGCTCTCTTATCTGGCCTGTTCGCTCGAAAATCTGGCTCGCTCGGTCGCAAATCTGGCTAGCTCGCTCTCATATCTGGCTCGCTCGCTCACATATCTGGCTCGCTCGCTTGCTCTCATGTCTGGTTTTGCTCGCTGTCATATCTGTCTCGCTCGCTTGCTCTCTTGTCTGGTTCGCTTTCTTATCTGGCACGCTCTCATATCTGGCTCACTCGCTTGCTCTCATATCTGGCTCGCTCGCTTGCGCTCATATCTGGCTCGCTCTCTTGCTCTCTTGTCTGGCTCGCTCGCTTGCTCCCTTGTCTGGCTCGCTCTCTTGCTCTCATATCTGGCTTGCTCGCTTGCTGAAATATCTGGCTCGCTCGCTTGCTCTCTTGTCTGGCTCGCTCTCTTATCTGGCTCGCTTGCTAGCATATCTGGCTCGCTCGCTTGCTCTCTTGTCTGGCTCGCTCTCTTATTTGGCTCGCTCGCATATCTGGCTCGCTCGCTCTCACATCTGGCTCGCTCGCTTGCTCTCATATCTGGCTCGCTCGCTTGCTCTCTTTTCTGGCTCACTCTCTTATCTGGCTCGCTCGCATATCTGGCTCGCTCGCTCGCATATCTGGCTCGCTCGCTCTCACATCTGTCTCGCTCGCGTGCTCTCATATCTGGCTCGCTCGCTTGCTCTCTTGTCTGGCTCGCTCTCTTATCTGTCTCGCTCTCACATCTGGCTCGCTGGCTTGCTCTCATATCTGGCTCGCTCGCATGCTCTCTTGTCTGGCTCGCTCTCTTATCTGGCTTGTTCGCTCTCATATCTTGCTCGCTCGCTTGCTCTCATGTCTGGCTCGCTCACTCTCATATCTGTCTAGCTCGCTTGCTCTCTTGTCTGGCTCGCTCTTTTATCTGGCTTGCTCTGACATCTGGCTCGCTCGCTTGCTCTCTTGTATGGCTCGCTCTCTTATCTGGCTCGCTCACTCTCATATCTGGCTTGCTCGCTTGCTCTCATGTATTGATCGCTCGCTCTCATGTATTGCTCGCTCACTTGCTCTCATGTCTGGCTCACTCGCTCTCATATCTGGCTCGCTCGCTTACTCTCTTGTCTGGCTCTCTCACTTAAATGGCTCGCTCGCTCATCTGGCTAGCTCGCTCTCATATGTGGCTCGCTCACTCTGATATCTCGCTCGCTCGCTTGCTCTCTTGTCTGGTTCGCTCTCTTATCTGGCTCGCTCTCATATCTGGCTTGCTCGCTTGCTCTCATATCTGGCTCGCTCGCTTGCTCTCATATGTGTCTCGCTCGCTTGCTCTCTTGTCTGGCTCGCTCTCTTAACTGGCTCGCTCGCATATCTGGCTCGCTCACTCTCACCTCTGGCTCGCTCGCTTGCTCTCATGTCTGGCTCGCTCGCTTGCTCTCTTGTCTGGCTCGCTCTCTTATCTGGCTCGCTCTCACATCTGGCTCGCTCGCTTGCTCTCTTGTCTGGCTCGCTCTCTTATCTGGCTCGCTCGCTCTCATATCTGGCTCCCTCGCTTGCTCTTATGTCTGGCTCGCTCGCTCTCATATCTGGCTCGCTCGCTTGCTCTCTTGTCTGGCTCGCTCTCTTATATGGCTCGCTCGCATATCTGGCTCGCTCGCTCTCACATCTGGCTCGCTCGCTTGCTCTCTTGTCTGGCTCCCTCTCTTATCTGGCAAGCTTGCTCTCATATCTGGCTTGCTAGCTTGCTCTCTTGTCTGGCTCGCTCTCTTATTTGGCTCGCTCTCAAATCTGGCTCGCTCGCTCTCACATCTGACTCGCTCGCTTGCTCTCATATCTGGCTCGCTCGCTTGCTCTCTTGTTTGGCTGGCTCTCTTATCTGGCTCGCTCTCTTATCTGGCTCGCTCGCTTGCTCTCATATCTGGCTCGCTCGCTTGCTCTCTTGTCTAGCTCGCTCTCTTATCTGGCTTGTTCTCATATCTGGCTCGCTCGCTTGCTCTCATATCTGGCTCGCTCGCTTGCTCTCTTTTATGGCTCACTCGCATATCTGGCTCGCTCGCTCTCACATCTGGCTCGCTCGCTTGCTCTCTTGTCTGGCTCGCTCTCTTATCTGGCTGGCTCGCTCGCATATCTGGTTCGCTCGCTCTCACATCTGGCTTGCTCGCTTGCTCTCTTGTCTGGCTCGCTCTCTTAACTGGCTCGCTCGCTCTCATATCTGGCTCGCTCGCTCTCATGTCTTGCTCGCTCGCTCTCATATCTGGCTCGCTCACTTACTCTCATGCCTGGCTCGCTCGCTCTCATATCTGGCTCGCTCGCTTGCTCTCATGTCTGGCTTGCTCGCTCTCATCTCTGGTTCGCTCGCTTGCTCTCATGTCTGGCTCACTCGCTCTCATATCTGGCTCGCTCGCTTGCTCTCTTGTCTGGCTCGCTCTCTTATTTGTTACGCTCTCATATCTGGCTTGCTCGCTTGCTCTCATATCTGTCTCGCTCACTTGCTCTCATATCTGTCTGGCTCGCTTGCTCTCTTGTCTTGCTCGCTCTCTTATCTGGCTTGCTCTCATATTTGGCTGGCTCGCTTGCTCTCATATCTGGCTCGCTCGCTTGCTCTCATTTCTGGCTCGCTTGCTCTCATGTCTGGCTCGCCCGCATATTTGGCTCGCTCGCTTGCTCTCATATCTGGCTCGCTCGCTTGCTTAATTGCCTGGCTCGCTCTCTTATCTGCCTCGCTCTCTCTCACATCTGGCTCGCTCGCTGCTCTCTTGTCTGACTCGCTCTCTTATCTGGCTCGCTCGCATATCTTGCTCGCTCGCTCTAACATCTGGCTCACTCGCTTGCTCTCTTGTCTGGCTCGCTCTCTAATCTGTCTCGCTCTCACATCTGGCTTGCTCGCTTGCTCTCATATCTGGCTCGCTCGCTTCCTCTCTTGTCTGGCTCGCTCTCTTATCTGGCTTGCTCGCTAACATATCTGGCTCGCTGGCTTGCTCTCTTGTCTGGCTCGCTCTCTTATCTGGCTCCCTCGCTTGCATATCTGGCTAGCTCGCTCTCATATCTGGCTCGTTCGCTTTCTCCCATATCTGGATCGCTCGCTCACATATCTGTCTCGCTCGCTTGCTCTCTTGTCTGGTTCTCTCTCTTATCTGGCTCGCTCTCATATCTGGCTTGCTCGCTTGCTCTCATATCTGTCTCGCTCGCTTGCTCTCATATCTGGCTCGCTTGCTCTCTTGTCTGGCTCGCTCTCTTATCTGGCTCCATCGCATATCTGGCTCGCTCGCATATCTGGCTCGCTCGCTCTCACATCTGATTTGCTCGCTTGTTCTCATATCTGGCTAGCTCGCTTGCTCTCTTGTCTGACTCACTCTCTTATCTGGCTCGCTCGCATATCTGGCTAGCTCGCTCTCATATCTGGCTCGCTCGCTTGCTCTCATATCTGTCTCGCTTGCTTGCTCTCAAATCTGGCTCGCTCGCTTGCTCTCTTGTCTGGCTCGCTCTCTTATTTGGCTCGCTCGCATATCTGGCTCGCTCGCTCTCACATCTGGCTCGCTCGCGTGCTCTCATATCTGGCTCGCTCGCTTGCTCTCTTGTCTGGCTCGCTCTCTTATCTGTCTCGCTCTCAAATCTGGCTCGCTCGCTTGCTCTCATATCTGGCTCGCTCGCATGCTCTCTTGTCTGGCTCGCTCTCTTATCTGGCTTGTTCGCTCTCATATCTTGCTCGCTCGCTTGCTCTCATGTCTGGCTCGCTCACTCTCATATCTGTCTAGCTCGCTTGCTCTCTTGTCTGGCTCGCTCTTTTATCTGGCTTGCTCTGACATCTGGCTCGCTCGCTTGCTCTCTTGTCTGGCTCGCTCTCTTATCTGGCTCGCTCACTCTCATATCTGGCTTGCTCGCTTGCTCTCATGTATTGCTCGCTTGCTCTCATGTATTGCTCGCTCACTTGCTCTCATGTCTGGCTCACTCGCTCTCATATCTGGCTCGCTCGCTTACTCTCTTGTCTGGCTCTCTCACTTAAATGGCTCGCTCGCTCATCTGGCTAGCTCGCTCTCATATGTGGCTCGCTCACTCTGATATCTCACTCGCTCGCTTGCTCTCTTGTCTGGTTCGCTCTCTTATCTGTCTCGCTCTCATATCTGGCTTGCTCGCTTGCTCTCATATCTGGCTCGCTCGCTTGCTCTCTTGTCTGGCTCGCTCTCTTAACTGGCTCGCTCGCATATCTGGCTCTCTCACTCTCACCTCTGGCTTGCTCGCTTGCTCTCATGTCTGGCTCGCTCGCTTGCTCTCTTGTCTGGCTCACTCTCTTATCTGGCTCGCTCTCACATCTGGCTCGCTCGCTTTCTCTCTTGTCTGGCTCGCTCTCTTATCTGGCTCGCTCGCTCTCATATCTGGCTCCCTCGCTTGCTCTCATGTCTGGCTCGCTCGCTCTCATATCTGGCTCGCTCGCTTGCTCTCTTGTCTGGCTCGCTCTCTTATATGGCTCGCTCGCATATCTGGCTCGCTCGCTCTCACATCTGGCGCGCTCGCTTGCTCTCTTGTCTGGCTCCCTCTCTTATCTGGCAAGCTTGCTCTCATATCTGGCTTGCTAGCTTGCTCTCTTGTCTGGCTCGCTCTCATATTTGGCTCGCTCGCAAATCTGGCTCGCTCGCTCTCACATCTGGCTCGCTCGCTTGCTCTCATATCTGGCTCGCTCGCTTGCTCTCTTGTTTGGCTGGCTCTCTTATCTGGCTCGCTCTCACATCTGGCTCGCTCGCTTGCTTTCATATTTGGCTCGCTCGCTTGCTCTCTTGTCTAGCTCGCTCTCTTATCTGGCTCGCTCGCTTGCTCTCATATCTGGCTCGCTCGCTTGCTCTCTTTTATGGCTCGCTTGCATAGCTGGCTCGCTCGCTCTCACATCTGGCTCGCTCGCTTGCTCTCTTGTCTGGCTCGCTCTCTTATCTGGCTCGCTCGCATATCTGGTTCGCTCGCTCTCACATCTGGCTTGCTCGCTTGCTCTCTTGTCTGGCTCGCTCTCTTAACTGGCTCGCTCGCTCTCATATCTGGCTCGCTCGCTCTCATGTCTTGCTCGCTCGCTCTCATATCTGGCTCGCTCACTTACTCTCATGCCTGGCTCGCTCGCTCTCATATCTGGCTCGCTCGCTTGCTCTCATGTCTGGCTTGCTCGCTCTCATCTCTGGTTCGCTCGCTTGCTCTCATGTCTGGCTCACTCGCTCTCATATCTGGCTCGCTCGCTTGCTCTCTTGTCTGGCTCGCTCTCTTATTTGTTTCGCTCTCATATCTGGCTTGCTCGCTTGCTCTCATATCTGGCTCGCTCACTTGCTCTCATATCTGTCTGGCTCGCTTGCTCTCTTGTCTGGCTTGCTCGCTCTCATATCTGTCTGGCTCGCTTGCTCTCTTGTCTGGTTTGCTCTCTTATCTGGCACGCTCTCATATCTGGCTCGCTCGCTTGCTCTCATATCTGTCTCGCTCACTTGCTCTCATATCTGGCTCGCTCGCTTGCTCTCTTGTGTGGCTCACTCTCTTATCTGGCTCGCTCGCATATCTGGCTTGCTCGCATATCTAGCTCCCTCGCTCTCAAATCTGGTTTGCTCGCTTGTTCTCATATCTGGCTAGCTCGCTTGCTCTCTTGTCTGGCTCATTCTTTTATTTGGCTCGCTCGCATATCTCTCTAGCTCGCTCTCATATCTGGCTCGCTCGCTTGCTCTCATATCTGACTCGCTCCCTTGCTCTCATTTCTGGCTTGCTTGCTTGCTCTCTTGTCTGGCTCGCTCTCTTATCTTGCTCGCTCGCATATCTGGCTCGCTCTCAAATCTGGCTTGCTCGCTTGCTCTCATATCTGGCTAGCTCGCTTGCTCTCTTGTCTTGCTCGCTCTCTTATCTGTCTCGCTCGCTCTCATATCTGGCTGGCTCGCTTGTTCTCATATCTGGCTCGCTCGCTCTCATGTCTGGCTCGCTCGTATATCTGGATCGCTCGCTTGCTCTCATATCTGGCTCGCTCGCTTGCTTAATTTTCTGGCTCGCTCTCTTATCTGCCTCGCTCTCTCTCACATCTGGCTTGCTCAATTACTCTCTTATCTGTTTCGCTCTCACATCTGGCTCGCTCGCTTTCTCTCATATCTGGCTCGCTCACTTGCTCTCTTGTCTGGCTCGCTCTCATATCTGGCTTGCTCGCTAACATATCTGGCTCGCTCGCTGCTCTCTTGTCTGGCTCGCTCTCTTATCTGGCTCGCTCGCATATCTGGCTCGCTCGCTCTCACATCTGGTTGGCTCGCTTGCTCTCATATCTGGCTCGATCGCTTGCTCTCTTGTCTGGCTTGCTTTCTCATCTGGCTCGCTCTAATATCTGGCTTGCTCGCTTGCTCTCATATCTGGCTCGCTCGCTTGCTCTCTTGTCTGTCTCGCTCTCTTTCATGGCTCGCTCGCATATTTGGCTCGCTCGCTCTCATATCTGGCTCGCTCACTTGCTCTCTTGTCTGGCTCGCTCTCTTATCTGGCTCGCTCGCTCTCATATCTGGCTCGCTCGCTTGCTCTCATGTCTGGCTCGCTCGCTCTCATATCTGGCTCGCTCACTTGCTCTCTTGTCTGGCTCGCTCTCTTATCTGGCTCGCTCGCTCTCATATCTGTCTGGCTCGCTTGCTTTCTTGTCTGGTTCGCTCTCTTATCTGGCACGCTCTCATATCTGGCTTGCTCGCTTGCTCTCATATCTGGCTCGCTCGCTTGCTCTCATATCTGGCTCGCTCGCTTGCTCTCTTGTCTGGCTCGCTCTCTTATCTGGCTCGCTCTCTTATCTGGCTCGCTCGCTCGCATATCTGGCTCGCTCGCTTGCTCTCATATCTGGCTCGCTCTCTCTCTTGTCTGGCTCGCTTTCTTATCTGGCTTGCTCGCATATCTGGCTCGCTCACTCCCACATCTGGCTCGCTCGCTTGTCCTCTTGTCTGGCTCGCTCTCTTATCTGGCTCGCTCGCTCGCATATCTGGCTCGCTCGCTTGCTCTCATGTCTGGCTCGCTCGTTCTCATATCTGGCTCGCTGGCTTACTCTCATTTCTTGCTTGCTCGCTCTCATATCTGGCTCGCTCGCTTGCTCTCTTGTCTGGCTCGCTCTCTTATCTGGCTCGCTCGTATATCTGGCTTGCTCGCTTGCTCTTATATCTGGCTCTCTTGCTCTCTTGTCTGTCTCGCTCTCTTATATGGCTCGCTCACATATCTGGCTCGCTCGCTCTCACATCTGGCTCGTTCGCTTGCTCTCATATCTGGCTCGCTCGCTCGCTCTCCTGTCTGGCTCGCTCTCTTATCTGGCTCGCTCGCTCTCATATCTGGCTCGCTCGCTCGCTCTCCTGTCTGGCTCGCTCTCTTATCTGGCTCACTCGCTCGCATATCTGGCTCGCTCGCTCGCATATCTGGCTCACTCTCTTATCTGGCTCGCTCGCATATCTGGCTCGCTCGCTTGGTCTCATATCAGGCTTGCTCGCTTGCTCTCTTGTCTGGCTCGATCTCTTATTTGGCTCGATCTCTTATCTGGCTCGCTTGCATATCTGGCTCGCTCGCTCACATCTGGCTCGCTCGCTTGCTCTCATATCTGGCTCGCTCGCTTGCTCTCTTGTCTGGCTCGCTCTCTTATCTGACTCGTTCGCATATCTGTCTTGCTCGCTCTCATATCTGGCTCGCTCGCTTGCTCTCATGTCTGGCTCGCTCGCTCTCATATCTGGCTCGCTCGCTTGCTCTCATGTCTGGCTCGCTCTCTTATATGGCCCGCTCGCATATCTGGCTCGCTCGCTTGCTCTCATATCTGGCTTGCTCGCTTGCGCTCTTCTCTGGCTCGCTCTCTTATCTGGCCTGTTCGCTCGAAAATCTGGCTCGCTCGGTCGCAAATCTGGCTAGCTCGCTCTCATATCTGGCTCGCTCGCTCACATATCTGGCTCGCTCGCTTGCTCTCATGTCTGGTTTTGCTCGCTGTCATATCTGTCTCGCTCGCTTGCTCTCTTGTCTGGTTCGCTTTCTTATCTGGCACGCTCTCATATCTGGCTCACTCGCTTGCTCTCATATCTGGCTCGCTCGCTTGCGCTCATATCTGGCTCGCTCTCTTGCTCTCTTGTCTGGCTCGCTCGCTTGCTCCCTTGTCTGGCTCGCTCTCTTGCTCTCATATCTGGCTTGCTCGCTTGCTGAAATATCTGGCTCGCTCGCTTGCTCTCTTGTCTGGCTCGCTCTCTTATCTGGCTCGCTTGCTAGCATATCTGGCTCGCTCGCTTGCTCTCTTGTCTGGCTCGCTCTCTTATTTGGCTCGCTCGCATATCTGGCTCGCTCGCTCTCACATCTGGCTCGCTCGCTTGCTCTCATATCTGGCTCGCTCGCTTGCTCTCTTTTCTGGCTCACTCTCTTATCTGGCTCGCTCGCATATCTGGCTCGCTCGCTCGCATATCTGGCTCGCTCGCTCTCACATCTGTCTCGCTCGCGTGCTCTCATATCTGGCTCGCTCGCTTGCTCTCTTGTCTGGCTCGCTCTCTTATCTGTCTCGCTCTCACATCTGGCTCGCTGGCTTGCTCTCATATCTGGCTCGCTCGCATGCTCTCTTGTCTGGCTCGCTCTCTTATCTGGCTTGTTCGCTCTCATATCTTGCTCGCTCGCTTGCTCTCATGTCTGGCTCGCTCACTCTCATATCTGTCTAGCTCGCTTGCTCTCTTGTCTGGCTCGCTCTTTTATCTGGCTTGCTCTGACATCTGGCTCGCTCGCTTGCTCTCTTGTATGGCTCGCTCTCTTATCTGGCTCGCTCACTCTCATATCTGGCTTGCTCGCTTGCTCTCATGTATTGATCGCTCGCTCTCATGTATTGCTCGCTCACTTGCTCTCATGTCTGGCTCACTCGCTCTCATATCTGGCTCGCTCGCTTACTCTCTTGTCTGGCTCTCTCACTTAAATGGCTCGCTCGCTCATCTGGCTAGCTCGCTCTCATATGTGGCTCGCTCACTCTGATATCTCGCTCGCTCGCTTGCTCTCTTGTCTGGTTCGCTCTCTTATCTGGCTCGCTCTCATATCTGGCTTGCTCGCTTGCTCTCATATCTGGCTCGCTCGCTTGCTCTCATATGTGTCTCGCTCGCTTGCTCTCTTGTCTGGCTCGCTCTCTTAACTGGCTCGCTCGCATATCTGGCTCGCTCACTCTCACCTCTGGCTCGCTCGCTTGCTCTCATGTCTGGCTCGCTCGCTTGCTCTCTTGTCTGGCTCGCTCTCTTATCTGGCTCGCTCTCACATCTGGCTCGCTCGCTTGCTCTCTTGTCTGGCTCGCTCTCTTATCTGGCTCGCTCGCTCTCATATCTGGCTCCCTCGCTTGCTCTTATGTCTGGCTCGCTCGCTCTCATATCTGGCTCGCTCGCTTGCTCTCTTGTCTGGCTCGCTCTCTTATATGGCTCGCTCGCATATCTGGCTCGCTCGCTCTCACATCTGGCTCGCTCGCTTGCTCTCTTGTCTGGCTCCCTCTCTTATCTGGCAAGCTTGCTCTCATATCTGGCTTGCTACCTTGCTCTCTTGTCTGGCTCGCTCTCTTATTTGGCTCGCTCTCAAATCTGGCTCGCTCGCTCTCACATCTGACTCGCTCGCTTGCTCTCATATCTGGCTCGCTCGCTTGCTCTCTTGTTTGGCTGGCTCTCTTATCTGGCTCGCTCTCATATCTGGCTCGCTCGCTTGCTCTCATATCTGGCTCGCTCGCTTGCTCTCTTGTCTAGCTCGCTCTCTTATCTGGCTTGTTCTCATATCTGGCTCGCTCGCTTGCTCTCATATCTGGCTCGCTCGCTTGCTCTCTTTTATGGCTCGCTCGCATATCTGGCTCGCTCGCTCTCACATCTGGCTCGCTCGCTTGCTCTCTTGTCTGGCTCGCTCTCTTATCTGGCTGGCTCGCTCGCATATCTGGTTCGCTCGCTCTCACATCTGGCTTGCTCGCTTGCTCTCTTGTCTGGCTCGCTCTCTTAACTGGCTCGCTCGCTCTCATATCTGGCTCGCTCGCTCTCATGTCTTGCTCGCTCGCTCTCATATCTGGCTCGCTCACTTACTCTCATGCCTGGCTCGCTCGCTCTCATATCTGGCTCGCTCGCTTGCTCTCATGTCTGGCTTGCTCGCTCTCATCTCTGGTTCGCTCGCTTGCTCTCATGTCTGGCTCACTCGCTCTCATATCTGGCTCGCTCGCTTGCTCTCTTGTCTGGCTCGCTCTCTTATTTGTTACGCTCTCATATCTGGCTTGCTCGCTTGCTCTCATATCTGTCTCGCTCACTTGCTCTCATATCTGTCTGGCTCGCTTGCTCTCTTGTCTGGCTTGCTCGCTCTCATATCTGTCTGGCTCGCTTGCTCTCTTGTCTGGTTTGCTCTCTTATCTGGCTCGCTCGCTCTCTTTCATGGCTCGCTCGCATATTTGGCTCACTCGCTCTCATATCTGACTCGCTCACTTGCTCTCTTGTCTGGCTCGCTCTCTTATCTGGCTCGCTCACTCTCATATCTGGCTCACTCGCTTGCTCTCATGTCTGGCTCGCTCGCTCTCATATCCTGCTCACTCACTTGCTCTCAAGTCTGGCTCACTCGCTCTCATATCTGGCTCGCTCGCTTGCTCTCTTGTCTGGCTCGCTCTCTTATCTGGCACGCTCTCATATCTGGCTTGCTCTCATATCTGGCTCGCTCGCTTGCTCTCATATCTGTCTCGCTTGCTTGCTTTCTTGTCTGGTTCGCTCTCTTATCTGGCACGCTCTCATATCTGGATTGCTCGCTTGCTCTCATATCTGGCTCGCTCGCTTGCTCTCATATCTGGCTCGCTCGCTTGCTCTCTTGTCTGGCTCGCTCTCTTATCTGGTTCACTCGCATATCTGGCTCGCTCGCTCTCAAATCTGGCTGGCCCACTTGCTCTCATATCTGGCTTGCTCGCTTGCTCTCATATCTGGCTCGCTTGCTCTCATGTCTGGCTCGCTTGCTCTCATATCTGGCTTGCTCGCTTGCTCTCTTGTTTGGCTGGCTCTCTTATCTGGCTCGCTCTCACATCTGGCTCGCTCGCTTGCTCTCATATCTGGCTCGCTCGCTTGCTCTCATGTCTGGCTCGCTCGCTCTCTTGTCTTGCTCGCTCTCTTATCTGGCTCGCTCGCTCTCATATCTGGCTGGCTCGCTTGCTCTCATATCTGGCTCATTTGCTTGCTCTCATATCTGGCTCGCTCGCTTGCTTAATTGCCTGGCTCGCTCTCTTATCTGCCTCGCTCTCTCTCACATCTGGCTCGCTCCCTTGCTCTCATATCTGGCTCGCTCTCTAATCTGTCTCACTCTCACATCTGGCTCGCTCGCTTGCTCTCATATCTGGCTCGCTCGCTTGCTCTCTAGTCTAGCTCGCTCTCTTATCTGGCTTGCTTGCAAACATATCTGGCTCGCTTACTTGCTCTCTTTTCTGGCTTGCTCTCTTATCTGGCTCGCTCACTCTCATATCTGGCTCGCTCGCTTGCTCTCATGTCTAGCTCGCTCGCTCTCATATCTGGCTCGCTCGCTTGCTCTCTTGTCTGGTTCGCTCTCTTATCTGGCTCGCTCTCATATCTGGCTTGCTCGCTTGCTCTCATATCTGGCTCGCTCACTTGCTCTCTTGTCTGGCTCGCTCTCTTATCTGGCTCGATCTCATATCTTGCTCGGTCGCTTGCTCTCATGTCTGGCTCACTCACTCTCATATCTGGCTAGCTCGCTTGCTCTATTGTCTGGCTCGCTCTCTTATCTGGCTCGCTCTCACATCTGGCTCGCTCGCTTGCTCTCTTGTCTGGCTCGCTCTCTTATCTTGCTCGCTTGCTCTCATATCTGGCTTGCTCGCTTGCTCTCATGTATGGCTCGCTCGCTCTCATATTTTGCTCGCTCAATTGCTCTCATGTCTGGCTCACTCGCTCTCATATCAGGCTCGCTCACTTACTCTCTTGTCTTGCTCGCTCTCTTATCTGGCTCGCTCGCTCTCATATCTGGCTGGCTCGCTTGCTCTCATATCTGGCTCGCTCGCATATCTGGATCGCTCGCTTGCTCTCATACCTGGCTCGCTCACTTGCTTAATTGTCTGGCTCGCTCTCTTATCTGGCTCGCTCTCTCTCACATCTGGCTTGCTCGCTTGCTCTCATATCTGGCTCGCTCGCTTGCTCTCTTGTCTGGCTCGCTCTCTTATCTGGCTCGCTCGCATATCTTGCTCGCTCGCTCTCACATCTGGCTCGCTCGCTTGCTCTCATATCTGGCTCCTTTGCTTGCTCTCTTGTCTGGCTCGCTCTCTTATCTGTCTCGCTCTCACATCTGGCTCGCTCGCTTGCTCTCATATCTGGCTTGCTCGCTTGCTCTCTTGTCTGGCTCACTCTCTTATCTGGCTTGCTCGCTAGCATATCTGGCTCGCTCGCTTGCTCTCTTGTCTGGCTTGCTCTCTTATCTGGCTCGCTCGCTCTCATATCTGGCTCGCTTGCTTGCTCTCATGTCTGGCTCGCTCGCTCTCATATCTGGTTTGCTTGCATGCTCTCATGTCTGGCTCACTCGCTCTCATATCTGGCTTGCTCTCTTGTCTGACTCGCTCTCTTATTTGGCTCGCTCGCATATCTGGCTCGCTCGCTCTCACATCTGGCTCGCTCGCTTGCTCTCATATCTGGCTCGCTCGCTTGCTCTCTTGTCTGGCTCGCTCTCTTATCTGTCTCGCTCTCACATCTGGCTCTCTCGCTTGCTCTCATATCTGGCTCGCTCGCTTGCTCTCTTGTCTGTCTCGCTCTCTTATCTTGCTCGCTCTCATATCTGGCTTGCTCGCTTGCTCTCATATCTGGCTCGCTCGCTTGCTCTCTTGCCTGTCTCGCTCTCTTTTATGGCTCGCTCGCATATCTGGCTCGCTCGCTCTCACATCTGGCTCGCTCGCTTTCTCTCTTATGTCTGGCTCGCTCACTCTCTTATCTGGCTCGCTCGCTCGCATATCTGGCTCTCTCTCTCTCATATCTTGCTCGCTCGCTCTCACGTCTGTCTCACTCGCTCTCATATCTGGCTCGCTCACTTACTCTCATGTCTGGCTCGCTCACTCTAATATCTGGCTCGCTCGCTTGCTCTCATGTCTGGCTTGCTCACTCTCATCTCTGGTTCGCTTGCTTGCTCTCTTGTCTGGCTTGCTCTCCTATCTCGCTCGCTCGCTCTCATATCTGGCTCGCTCTCTTATCTGGCACGCTCTCATATCTGGCTTGCTCGCTTGCTCTCATATCTGGCTCGCTCGCTTGCTCTCATATCTGGCTCGCTCGCTTGCTCTCTTGTCTGGCTCGCTCGCTCTCATATCTGTCTCGCTTGCTTGCTCTCTTGTCTGGTTCGCTCTCTTATCTGGCACGCTCTCATATCTAGCTTGCTCGCTTGTTCTCATATCTGGCTCGCTCGCTTGCTCTCATATCTGGCTCGCTCGCTTGCTCTATTGTCTGGCTCGCTCTCTTATCTGGTTCACTCGCATATCTGGCTCGCTCGCTTGCTCTCATATCTGGCTCGTCGCTTGCACTATTGTCTGGCTCGCTCTTTTATCTGGTTCACTCGCATATCTGGCTCACTCGCTCTCAAATCTGGCTGGCTCGCTTGCTCTCATATCTGGCTAGCTCGCTTGCTCTCTTGTCTTGCTTGCTCTCTTATCTGGCTCGCTCTCATATCTGGCTGGCTCGCTTGCTCTCATATCTGGCTCGCTCGCTTGCTCTCATATCTGGCTCGCTTGCTCTCATGTCTGGCTCGCTCGCATATCTGGCTCGATCGCTTGCTCTCATATCTGGCTCGCTCGCTTGCTTAATTGCCTGGCTCGCTCTCTTATCTGCCTCGCTCTCTCTCACATCTGGCTCGCTCGCTGCTCTCTTGTCTGACTCGCTCTCTTATCTGGCTCGCTTGCATATCTTGCTCGCTCGCTCTAACATCTGGCTCACTCGCTTGCTCTCTTGTCTGGCTCGCTCTCTAATCTGTCTCGCTCTCATATCTGGCTTGCTCGCTTGCTCTCATATCTGGCTCGCTCGCTTGCTCTCTTGTCTGGCTCGCTCTCTTATCTGGCTTGCTCGCTAACATATCTGGCTCGCTGGCTTGCTCTCTTGTCTGGCTCGCTCTCTTATCTGGCTCCCTCGCTTGCATATCTGGCTAGCTCGCTCTCATATCTGGCTCGTTCGCTTTCTCCCATATCTGGATCGCACGCTCACATATCTGTCTCGCTCGCTTGCTCTCTTGTCTGGTTCTCTCTCTTATCTGGCTCGCTCTCATGTCTGGTTTGCTCGCTTGCTCTCATATCTGTCTCGCTCGCTTGCTCTCATATCTGGCTCGCTCGCTTGCTCTCTTGTCTGGCTCGCTCTCTTATGTGGCTCCATCGCATATCTGGCTCGCTCGCATATCTGGCTCGCTCGCTCTCACATCTGATTTGCTCGCTTGTTCTCATATCTGGCTAGCTCGCTTGCTCTCTTGTCTGACTCACTCTCTTATCTGGCTCGCTCGCATATCTGGCTAGCTCGCTCTCATATCTGGCTCGCTCGCTTGCTCTCATATCTGTCTCGCTTGCTTGCTCTCAAATCTGGCTCGCTCGCTTGCTCTCTTGTCTGGCTCGCTCTCTTATTTGGCTCGCTCGCATATCTGGCTCGCTCGCTCTCACATCTGGCTCGCTCGCTTGCTCTCATATCTGGCTCGCTCGCTTGCTCTCTTTTCTGGCTCACTCTCTTATCTGGCTCGCTCGCTCTCACATCTGGCTCGCTCGCGTGCTCTCATATCTGGCTCGCTCGCTTGCTCTCTTGTCTGGCTCGCTCTCTTATCTGTCTCGCTCTCACATCTGGCTTGCTCGCTTGCTCTCATATCTGGCTCGCTCGCATGCTCTCTTGTCTGGCTCGCTCTCTTATCTGGCTTGTTCGCTCTCATATCTTGCTCGCTCGCTTGCTCTCATGTCTGGCTCGCTCACTCTCATATCTGTCTAGCTCGCTTGCTCTCTTGTCTGGCTCGCTCTTTTATCTGGCTTGCTCTGACATCTGGCTCGCTCGCTTGCTCTCTTGTCTGGCTCGCTGTCTTATCTGGCTCGCTCACTCTCATATCTGGCTTGCTTGCTTGCTCTCATGTATTGCTCGCTCGCTCTCATGTATTGCTCGCTCACTTGCTCTCATGTCTGGCTCACTCGCTCTCATATCTGGCTCGCTCGCTTACTCTCTTGTCTGGCTCTCTCACTTAAATGGCTCGCTTGCTCATCTGGCTAGCTCGCTCTCATATGTGGCTCGCTCACTCTGATATCTCGCTCGCTCGCTTGCTCTCTTGTCTGGTTCGCTCTCTTATCTGACTCGCTCTCATATCTGGCTTGCTCTCATATCTGGCTCGCTCGCTTGCTCTCATATGTGTCTCGCTCGCTTGCTCTCTTGTCTGGCTCGCTCTCTTAACTGGCTCGCTCGCATATCTGGCTCGCTCACTCTCACCTCTGGCTCGCTCGCTTACTTTCATGTCTGTCTCGCTCGCTTGCTCTCTTGTCTGGCTCACTATCTTATCTGGCTCGCTCTCACATCTGGCTCGCTCGCTTGCTCTCTTGTCTGGCTCGCTCTCTTATCTGGCTCGCTCGCTCTCATATCTGGCTCGCTCGCTTGCTCTCAGGTCTGGCTCGCTCGCTCTCATATCTGGCTCGCTCACTTGCTCTCTTGTCTGGCTCGCTCTCTTATATGGCTCGCTCGCATATCTGGCTCGCTCGCTCTCACATCTGGCTCGCTCGCTTGATCTCTTGTCTGGCTCCCTCTCTTATCTGGCAAGCTTGCTCTCATATCTGGCTTGCTAGCTTGCTCTCTTGTCTGGCTCGCTCTCTTATTTGGCTTGCTCGCAAATCTGGCTCGCTCGCTCTCACATCTGGCTCGCTCGCTTGCTCTCATATCTGGCTCACTCGCTTGCTCTCTTGTTTGGCTGGCTCTCTTATCTGGCTCGCTCTCACATCTGGCTCGCTCGCTTCCTCTCATATCTGGCTCGCTCGCTTGCTCTCTTGTCTAGCTCGCTCTCTTATCTGGCTCGCTCTCATATCTGGCTCGCTCGCTTGCTCTCATATCTGGCTCGCTCGCTTGCTCTCTTTTATGGCTCGCTCGCATATCTGGCTCGCTCGCTCTCACATCTGGCTCGCTCGCTTGCTCTCTTGTCTGGCTCGCTCTCTTATCTGGCTCGCTCGCTCGCATATCTGGTTCGCTCGCTCTCACATCTGGCTTGCTCGCTTGCTCTCTTGTCTGGCTCGCTCTCTTAACTGGCTTGCTCGCTCTCATATCTGGCTCGCTCGCTCTCATGTCTTGCTCGCTCGCTCTCATATCTGGCTCGCTCACTTACTCTCATGCCTGGCTCGCTCGCTCTCATATCTGGCTCGCTCGCTTGCTCTCATGTCTGGCTTGCTCGCTCTCATCTCTGGTTCGCTCGCTTGCTCTCATGTCTGGCTCACTCGCTCTCATATCTGGCTCGCTCGCTTGCTCTCTTTTCTGGCTCGCTCTCTTATTTGTTACGCTCTCATATCTGGCTTGCTCGCTTGCTCTCATATCTGGCTCGCTCACTTGCTCTCATATCTGTCTGGCTCGCTTGCTCTCTTGTCTGGCTTGCTCGCTCTCATATCTGTCTGGCTCGCATGCTCTCTTGTCTGGTTTGCTCTCTTATCTGGCACGCTCTCATATCTGGCTCGCTCGCTTGCTCTCATATCTGTCTCGCTCACTTGCTCTCATATCTGGCTCGCTCGCTTGCTCTCTTGTGTGGCTCACTCTCTTATCTGGCTCGCTCACATATCTGGCTCGCTCGCATATCTAGCTCCCTCGCTCTCAAATCTGGTTTGCTCGCTTGTTCTCATATCTGGCTAGCTCGCTTGCTCTCTTGTCTGGCTCATTCTCTTATCTGGCTCGCTCGCATATCTGGCTAGCTCGCTTTCATATCTGGCTCGCTCGCTTGCTCTCATATCTGGCTCGCTCACTTGCTCTCTTGTCTGGCTCGCTCTCTTATATGGCTCGCTCACATATCTGTCTCGCTCGCTCTCACATCTGGCTCGCTCGCTTGATCTCTTGTCTGGCTCCCTCTCTTATCTGGCAAGCTTGCTCTCATATCTGGCTTGCTAGCTTGCTCTCTTGTCTGGCTCGCTCTCTTATTTGGCTTGCTCGCAAATCTGGCTCGCTCGCTCTCACATCTGGCTCGCTCGCTTGCTCTCATATCTGGCTCGCTCGCTTGCTCTCTTGTTTGGCTGGCTCTCTTATCTGGCTCGCTCTCACATCTGGCTCGCTCGCTTGCTCTCATATCTGGCTCGCTTGCTTGCTCTCTTGTCTAGCTCGCTCTCTTATCTGGCTCGCTCTCATATCTGGCTCGCTCGCTTGCTCTCATATCTGGCTCGCTCGCTTGCTCTCTTTTATGGCTCGCTCGCATATCTGGCTCGCTCGCTCTCACATCTGGCTCGCTCGCTTGCTCTCTTGTCTGGCTCGCTCTCTTATCTGGCTCGCTCGCTCGCATATCTGGTTCGCTCGCTCTCACATCTGGCTTGCTCGCTTGCTCTCTTGTCTGGCTCATTCTCTTATCTGGCTCGCTCGCATATCTGGCTAGCTCGCTTTCATATCTGGCTTGCTCGCTTGCTCTCATATCTGACACGCTCCCTTGCTCTCATTTCTGGTTTGCTCGCTTGCTCTCTTGTCTGGCTCGCTCTCTTATCTTGCTCGCTTGCATATCTGGCTCGCTCGCTCTCAAATCTGGCTTGCTCGCTTGCTCTCATATCTGGCTAGCTCGCTTGCTCTCTTGTCTTGCTCGCTCTCTTATCTGTCTCGCTCGCTCTCATATCTGGCTGGCTCGCTTGTTCTCATATCTGGCTCGCTCGCTCTCATGTCTGGCTCGCTCGTATATCTGGATCGCTCGCTTGCTCTCATATCTGGCTCGCTCGCTTGCTTAATTGTCTGGCTCGCTCTCTTATCTGCCTCGCTCTCTCTCACATCTGGCTTGCTCAATTACTCTCTTATCTGTTTCGCTCTCACATCTGGCTCGCTCGCTTTCTCTCATATCTGGCTCGCTCACTTGCTCTCTTGTCTGGCTCGCTCTCTTATCTGGCTTGCTCGCTAACATATCTGGCTCGCTCGCTGCTCTCTTGTCTGGCTCGCTCTCTTATCTGGCTCGCTCGCATATCTGGCTCGCTCGCTCTCACATCTGGTTGGCTCGCTTGCTCTCATATCTGGCTCGATCGCTTGCTCTCTTGTCTGGCTTGCTTTCTTATCTGGCTCGCTCTAATATCTGGCTTGCTCGCTTGCTCTCATATCTGGCTCGCTCGCTTGCTCTCTTGTCTGTCTCGCTCTCTTTCATGGCTCGCTCGCATATTTGGCTCGCTCTCATATCTGGCTCGCTCACTTGCTCTCTTGTCTGGCTCGCTCTCTTATCTGGCTCGCTCGCTCTCATATCTGGCTCGCTCGCTTGCTCTCATGTCTGGCTCGCTCGCTCTCATATCTGACTCGCTCCCTTGCTCTCATTTCTGGCTTGCTCGCTTGCTCTCTTGTCTGGCTCGCTCTCTTATTTTGCTCGCTCGCATATCTGGCTCGCTCGCTCTCAAATCTGGCTTGCTCGCTTGCTCTCATATCTGGTTAGCTCGCTTGCTCTCTTGTCTTGCTCGCTCTCTTATCTGTCTCGCTCGCTCTCATATCTGGCTGGCTCGCTTGTTCTCATATCTGGCTCGCTCGCTCTCATGTCTGGCTCGCTCGTATATCTGGATCGCTCGCTTGCTCTCATATCTGGCTCGCTCGCTTGCTTAATTGTCTGGCTCGCTCTCTTATCTGCCTCGCTCTCTCTCACATCTGGCTTGCTCAATTACTCTCTTATCTGTTTCGCTCTCACATCTGGCTCGCTCGCTTTCTCTCATATCTGGCTCGCTCACTTGCTCTCTTGTCTGGCTCGCTCTCTTATCTGGCTTGCTCGCTAACATATCTGACTCGCTCGCTGCTCTGTTGTCTGGCTCGCTCTCTTATCTGGCTCGCTCGCATATCTGGCTCGCTCGCTCTCACATCTGGTTGGCTCGCTTGCTCTCATATCTGGCTCGATCGCTTGCTCTCTTGTCTGGCTTGCTTTCTTATCTGGCTCGCTCTAATATCTGGCTTGCTCGCTTGCTCTCATATCTGGCTCGCTCGCTTGCTCTCTTGTCTGTCTCGCTCTCTTTCATGGCTCGCTCGCATATTTGGCTCGCTCGCTCTCATATCTGGCTCGCTCACTTGCTCTCTTGTCTGGCTCGCTCTCTTATCTGGCTCGCTTGCTCTCATATCTGGCTCGCTCGCTTGCTCTCATGTCTGGCTCGCTCGCTCTCATATCTGGCTTGCTCACTTGCTCTCTTGTCTGGCTCGCTCTCTTATCTGGCTGGGCTCGCTCTCATATCTGTCTGGCTCGCTTGCTTTCTTGTCTGGTTCGCTCTCTTATCTGGCACGCTCTCATATCTGGCTTGCTCGCTTGCTCTCATATCTGGCTCGCTCGCTTGCTCTCATATCTGGCTCGCTCGCTTGCTCTCTTGTCTGGCTCGCTCTCTTATCTGGCTCGCTCTCTTATCTGGCTCGCTCGCTCGCATATCTGGCTCGCTCGCTTGCTCTCATATCTGGCTCGCTCTCTCTCTTGTCTGGCTCGCTCTCTTATCTGGCTTGCTCGCATATCTGGCTCGCTCGCTCCCACATCTGGCTCACTCGCTTGTCCTCTTGTCTGGCTCGCTCTCTTATCTGGCTCGCTCGCTCGCATATCTGGCTCGCTTGCTCTCATGTCTGGCTCGCTCGTTCTCATATCTGGCTCGCTGGCTTACTCTCATTCCTTGCTTGCTCGCTCTCATATCTGGCTCGCTCGCTTGCTCTCTTGTCTGGCTCGCTCTCTTATCTGGCTCGCTCGTATATCTGGCTTGCTCGCTTGCTCGTATATCTGGCTCTCTTGCTCTCTTGTCTGTCTCGCTCTCTTATATGGCTCGCTCGCATATCTGGCTCGCTCGCTCTCACATCTGGCTCGTTCGCTTGCTCTCATATCTGGCTCGCTCGCTCGCTCTCCTGTCTGGCTCGCTCTCTTATCTGGCTCGCTCGCTCTCATATCTGGCTCGCTCGCTCTCCTGTCTGGCTCGCTTTCTTATCTGGCTCACTCGCTCGCATATCTGGCTCGCTCGCTCGCATATCTGGCTCGCTCTCTTATCTGGCTCGCTCGCATATCTGGCTCGCTCGCTCACATCTGGCTCGCTCGCTTGGTCTCATATCAGGCTTGCTCGCTTGCTCTCTTGTCTGGCTCGATCTCTTATCTGGCTCGCTCGCATATCTGTCTCGCTCGCTCACATCTGGCTCGCTCGCTTGCTCTCATATCTGGCTCGCTCGCTTGCTCTCTTGTCTGGCTCGCTCTCTTATCTGACTCGTTCGCATATCTGTCTCGCTCGCTCTCATATCTGGCTCGCTCGCTTGCTCTCATGTCTGGCTCGCCCGCTCGCATATCTGGCTCACTCGCTTGCTCTCATATCTGGCTCGCTCGCTTGCGCTCTTCTCTGGCTCGCTCTCTTATCTGGCCTGTTCGCTCGAAAATCTGGCTCGCTCGCTCGCAAATCTGGCTAGCTCGCTCTCATATCTGGCTCGCTCGCTCACATATCTGGCTTGCTTGCTTGCTCTCATGTCTGGTTTTGCTCGCTGTCATATCTGTCTCGCTCGCTTGCTCTCTTGTCTGGTTCGCTTTCTTATCTGGCACGCTCTCATATCTGGCTCACTCGCTTGCTCTCATATCTGGCTCGCTCGCTTGCGCTCATATCTGGCTCGCTCTCTTGCTCTCTTGTCTGGCTCGCTCGCTTGCTCCCTTGTCTGGCTCGCTCTCTTGCTCTCATATCTGGCTTGCTCGCTTGCTGAAATATCTGGCTCGCTCGCTTGCTCTCTTGTCTGGCTCGCTCTCTTATCTGGCTCGCTTGCTAACATATCTGGCTCGCTCGCTTGCTCTCTTGTCTGGCTCGCTCTCTTATTTGGCTCGCTCGCATATCTGGCTCGCTCGCTCTTACATCTGGCTCGCTCGCTTGCTCTCTTTTCTGGCTCACTCTCTTATCTGGCTCGCTCGCATATCTGGCTCGCTAGCTCTCACATCTGGCTCGCTCGCGTGCTCTCATATCTAGCTCGCTCGCTTGCTCTCTTGTCTGGCTCGCTCTCTTATCTGTCTCGCTCTCACATCTGGCTCGCTCGCTTGCTCTCATATCTGGCTCGCTCGCATGCTCTCTTGTCTGGCTCGCTCTCTTATCTGGCTTGTTCGCTCTCATATCTTGCTCGCTCGCTTGCTCTCATGTCTGGCTCGCTCACTCTCATATCTGTCTAGCTCGCTTGCTCTCTTGTCTGGCTCGCTCTTTTATCTGGCTTGCTCTGACATCTGGCTCGCTCGCTTGCTCTCTTGTCTGGCTCGCTGTCTTATCTGGCTCGCTCACTCTCATATCTGGCTTGCTCGCTTGATCTCATGTATTGCTCGCTCGCTCTCATGTATTGCTCGCTCACTTGCTCTCATGTCTGGCTCACTCGCTCTCATATCTGGCTCGCTCGCTTACTCTCTTGTCTGGCTCTCTCACTTAAATGGCTCGCTCATCTGGCTAGCTCGCTCTCATATGTGGCTCGCTCACTCTGATATCTCGCTCACTCGCTTGCTCTCTTGTCTGGTTCGCTCTCTTATCTGGCTCGCTCTCATATCTGGCTTGCTCTCTTGTCTGGCTCGCTCGCATATCTGGCTCGCTCGCTCTCAAATCTGGCTGGCTCGCTTGCTCTCATATCTGGCTCGCTCGCTGCTCTCTTGTCTGGCTCGCTCTCTTATCTGGCTCGCTCGCATATCTTGTTCGCACGCTCTCACATCTGGCTCGCTTGCTTGCTCTCATATCTGGTTCGCTCGCTTGCTCTCTTGTCTGGCTCGCTCCCTTATCTGGCTTGCTCGCTATCATATCTGGCTCGCTTGCTTGCTCTCTTGTCTGACTTGCTCTCTTATCTGTCTCGCTCTCTCATCTGGCTCGCTCGCTTGCTCTCATATCTGGTTCGCTCGCTTGCTCTCTTGTCTGGCTCGCTCTCTTATCTGGCTTGCTCACTATCATATCTGGCTCGCTCGCTTGCTCTCTTGTCTGACTTGCTCTCTTATCTGTCTCGCTCTCACATCTGGCTCGCTCGCTTGCTCTCATATCTGGCTCGCTCGCATGCTCTCTTGTCTGGTTCGCTCTCTTATCTGGCATGCTCTCATATCTGGCTTGCTCACTTGCTCTCATATCTGTCTCGCTCGCTTGCTCTCATATCTGGCTCGCTCGCTTGCTCTCTTGCCTGGCTCGCTCTCTTATCTGGTTCACTCGCATATCTGGCTCGCTCGCTTGCTTTCATATCTGGCTAGCTCGCTTGCTCTCTTGTCTTGCTCGCTCTCTTATCTGGCTCGCTCGCTCTCATATCTGGCTGGCTGGCTTGCTCTCATATCTGTTTCGCTCGCTTGCTCTCATATCTGGGTCGCTCGATCTCATGTCTGGCTTGCTCGCATATCTGGATCGCTTGCTTGCTCTCATATCTGGCTTGCTCGCTTGCTTAATTGTCTGGCTCGCTCTCTTATCTGTCTCGCTCTCTCTCACATCTGGCTTGCTCGCTTGCTCTCATATCTGGCTCGCTCGCTGCTCTCTTATCTGTCTCGCTATTACATCTGGCTCGCTCGCTTGCTCTCATATCTGGCTCGCTCGCTTGCTCTCTTGTCTGGCTCTCTCTCTTATCTGGCTTGCTTGCATATCTTGCTCGCTCGCTCTCAGATCTGGCTCGCTCGCTTGCTCTCATATCTGGCTCGCTCGCCTGCTCTCTTGTCTGGCTCGCTCTCTTATCTGGCTCGCTCTCATATCTGGCTTGCTCGCTCGCTCTCTTATCTGGCTCGCTCTCATATCTGGCTGGCTCGCTTGCTCTCATATCTGGCTCGCTCGCTCTCATGCCTGGCTCGCTCGCATATCTGGATCGCTCGCTTGCTCTCATATCTGGCTCGCTCGCTTGCTCAAATATCTGGCTCGCTCGCTTGCTCTCTTGTCTGGCTCGCTCTCTTATCTGGCTCGCTCGCTAGCATATCTGGCTCGCTCGCTTGCTCTCTTGTCTGGCTTGCTCTCTTATCTGGCTCCCTCACTCTCACATCTGTCTCGCTCGCTTGCTCTCTTGTCTGGTTTGCTCTTTTATCTGGCACGCGCTCATATCTGGCTTGCTCGCTTGCTCTCATATCTGTCTCGCTCGCTTGCTTTCATATGTGGCTCGCTCTCGCTCAAATATCTGGCTCAATCGCTTGCTCTCTTGTCTGGCTCGCTCTCTTATCTGGCTCGCTCGCTAGCATATCTGGCTCGCTCGCTTGCTCTCTTGTCTGGCTCGCTCTCTTATCTGGCTCGCTTGCTAGCATATCTGGCCCGCTCGCTTGCTCTCTTGTCTGGCTTGCTCTCTTATCTGGCTTGCTCGCTCTCATATCTTGCTCGCTCGCTTGCTCTGATGTCTGGCACGCTCACTCTCATATCTGTCTCGCTCGCTTGCTCTCATATCTGGCTCGCTCGCTTGCTCAATTATCTGGCTCGCTTGCTTGCTCTCTTGTCTGGCTCGCTCTCTTATCTGGCTCGCTCGCTAGCATATCTGGCTCGCTCGCTTGCTCTCTTGTCTGGCTTGCTCTCTTATCTGGCTCCCTCGCTCTCATATCTTGCTCGCTTACTCTCATGTCTGGCACGCTCACCCTCATATCTGGCTTGCTCGCTTGCTCTCATGTTTGGCTCGCTCCCTCTCATATTTGGTTCGCTCCCTTGCTCTCATGTCTGGCTCACTCGCTCTCATATCTGGCTCGCTTGCTTGCTCTCTTGTCTGGCTCTCTCTCTTATATGGCTCGCTAGCTCGCATATCTGGCTCACTCGCTTGCTCTCATATCTGGCTCGCTCACTTGCTCTTATATCTGGCTCATTTGCATGTGCTCTTGTCTGGCTCGCTCTCTTATCTGGCTCGCTCGCTTGCAAATCTGGCTAGCTCGCTCTCTTATCTGGCTCGCTCGCTTGCTCTCATGTTTGGCTCGCTTGCTCTCATATCTGGCTCGCTCGCTCACATACCTGGCTTGCTCGCTTGCTCTCATGTCTGGCTCGCTCGCTCTCATATCTGGCTCGCTCGCTTGCTCTCTTGTCTGGCTCGCTCTCTTATCTGGCTCTCTCACTCGCATATTTGGCTCGCTCGCTCTCATATCTTACTCGCTCGCTCTCATGTCTGGCTCGCTCGCTCTCATATCTGGCTTGCTCGCTTGCTCTCATATCTGGCTAGCTCGCTTGCTCTCATATCTGGCTCGCTCGCTTGCTCTCTTGTCTGGCTCGCTCTTTTATCTGGCTCGCTCGCTCTCATATCTGGCTCGCTTGCTCTCATGTCTGGCTCGCTCGCTCTCATATTTGGCTCGCTCACTTGCTCTCATGTCTGGCTCGCTCCCTCTCATATCTGGCTTTATCACTTGCTCTCTTGTCTGGTTCGCTCTCTTATCTGGCTCGCTCTCAAATCTGGCTTGCTCGCTTGCTCTCATATCTGGCTCGCTCGCTTGCTCTCTTGTCTGGCTCGCTCTCTTATTTGGCTCGCTCGCAAATCTGGCTCGCTCGCTCTAACATCTGGTTGGCTCGATTGCTCTCATATCTGGCTCGCTCGCTCTCATATCTGGCTCGCTCGCTTGCTCTCTTGTCTGGTTCGCTCTCTTATCTGACTCGCTCTCATATCTGACTTGCTCGCTTGCTCTCATATCTGGCTCGCTCGCTTGTTCTCATATATGGCTCGCTCGCTTGCTCTCTTGTTTGGCTCGCTCTCTTATCTGGCTCGCTCGCATATCTGGCTCGCTCGCTCTCAAATCTGGCTGGCTCGCTTGCTCTCATATCTGGCTCGCTCGCTTGCTCTCATATCTGGCTCGCTCGATCTCATGTTTGGCTCGCTCTCATATCTGGATTGCTCGCTTTCTTAATTGTCTGGCTCGCTCTCTTATCTGCCTCGCTCTCTTTCACATCTGGCTTGCTCGCTTGCTCTCATGTCTGGCTCGCTCGCTGCTCTCTTGTCTGGCTCGCTCTCTTATCTGGCTCGCTCGCATATCTGGCTCGCTCGCTCTCAAATCTGGCTGGCTCGCTTGCTCTCATATCTGGCTCGCTCGCTTGCTCTCATATCTGGCTCGCTCGCTCTCATGTCTGGCTCGCTCTCATATCTGGATTGCTCGCTTTCTTAATTGTCTGGCTCGCTCTCTTATCTGCCTCGCTCTCTTTCACATCTGGCTTGCTCGCTTGCTCTCATATCTGGCTCGCTCGCTGCTCTCTTGTCTGGCTCGCTCTCTTATCTGGCTCGCTCGCATATCTTGCTCGCTTGCTCTCAAATCTGGCTCGCTCGCTTGCTCTCATATCTGGTTCGCTCGCTTGCTCCCTTGTCTGGCTCGCTCTCTTATCTGGCTTGCTCGCTAGCATATCTGGCTCGCTAGCTTGCTCTCTTGTCTGGCTTGCTCTCTTATCTGTCTCGCTCTCACATCTGGCTTGCTCGCTTGCTCTCATATCTGGCTCGCTCGCTTGCTCTCTTGTCTGGCTGGCTCTCTTATCTGGCTTGCTCGCTAGCATATCTGGCTCGCTTGCTCTCTTGTCTGGCTTGCTCTCTTATCTGTCTCGCTCTCACATCTGGCTCGCTCGCTTGCTCTGTATCTGGCTCGCTCGCTTGCTCTCCTGTCTGGCTCGCTCTCTTATCTGGCTTGCTCGCTAGCATTTCTGGCTCGCTCGCTTGCTCTCTTGTCTGGCTTGCTCTCTTATCTGGCTCGCTCGCTCTCATATCTGGCTCGCTCACTTGCTCTCATGTCTGTCTCGCTCGCTCTCATATCTGGCTTTCTTGCTTGCTCTTTTGTCTGGTTCGCTCTTTTATCTGGCTCACTCTCATATCTGGCTTGCTCGCTTGCTCTCATATTTGGCTCGCTCTCTCTCATATCTGGCTCGCTCGCTTGCTCTCATGTCTGGCTCGCTCACTCTCATATCTGGCTTGCTCGCTTGCTCTCATATTTGGCTCGCTCGCTCTCATATCTGGCTCGCTCGCTTGCTCTCATGTCTGGCTCGCTCGCTCTCATATCTGGCTTGCTCGCTTGGTCTCATATCTGGCTCGCTCGCTTGCTCTCTTGTCTGGCTCGCTCTCTTATCTGGCTCGCTCGCATATCTGGCTCGCTCGCTCTCACATCTGGCTGGCTCGCTTGCTCTCATATCTGGCTCGCTCGCTCTCATATCTGGCTCGCTCGCTTGCTCTCTTGTCTGGTTCGCTCTCTTATCTGTCTCGCTTTCATATCTGGCTTGCTCGCTTGCTCTCATATCTGGCTTACTCGCTTGCTCTCAAGTCTGGCTCGCTCGATTGCTCTCATATCTGGCTAGCTCGCTTGCTCTCTTGTCTGGCTCGCTCTCTTATCTGGCTCGCTCGCTAGCATATCTGGCTCGCTCGCTTGCTCTCTTGTCTGGCTCGCTCTCTTATCTGGCTCGCTTGTTAGCATATCTGGCTCGCTCGCTTGCTCTCTTGTCTGGCTTGCTCTCTTATCTGGCTCGCTCGCTCTCATATCTTGCTCGCTCGCTTGCTCTGATGTCTGGCACGCTCACTCTCATATCTGGCTTGCTCGCTTGCTCTCATGTCTGGCTCGCTCGCTCTCATATCTGGCTCGCTCGCTTGCTCTCATGTCTGGCTCGCTCGCTCTCATATCTGGCTCGCTTGCTTGCTCTGTTGTCTGGCTCGCTCTCTTATCTGGCTCGCTTGCTCGCAAATCTGGCTAGCCCTTTCTCATATCTGGCTCGCTCGCTTGCTCTAATGTTTGGCTCGCTTGTTCTCATATCTGGCTCGCTCACTCACATATCTGGCTTGCTCGCTTGCTCTCATGTCTGGCTCGCTCGCTCTCATATCTGTCTCACTCTCTTGCTCTCTTGTCTGGTTCGCTCTCTTATCTGGCACGCTCTCATATCTGGCTTGCTCGCTTGCTCTCATATCTGTCTCGCTCGCTTGCTCTCATATCTGGCTCGCTCGCTTGCTCAATTATCTGGCTCGCTTGCTTGCTCTCTTGTCTGGCTCGCTCTCTTATCTGGCTCGCTCGCTAGCATATCTGGCTCGCTCGCTTGCTCTCTTGTCTGGCTTGCTCTCTTATCTGGCTCCCTCGCTCTCATATCTTGCTCGCTCGCTTACTCTCATGTCTGGCACGCTCACCCTCATATCTGGCTTGCTCGCTTGCTCTCATGTTTGGCTCGCTCCCTCTCATATTTGGTTCGCTCGCTTGCTCTCATGTCTGGCTCACTCGCTCTCATATCTGGCTCGCTTGCTTGCTCTCTTGTCTGGCTCTCTCTCTTATATGGCTCGCTAGCTCGCATATCTGGCTCACTCGCTTGCTCTCATATCTGGCTCGCTCACTTGCTCTTATATCTGGCTCATTTGCATGTGCTCTTGTCTGGCTCGCTCTCTTATCTGGCTCGCTTGCAAATCTGGCTAGCTCGCTCTCATATCTGGCTCGCTCGCTTGCTCTCATGTTTGGCTCGCTTGCTCTCATATCTGGCTCGCTCGCTCACATACCTGGCTTGCTCGCTTGCTCTCATGTCTGGCTCGCTCGCTCTCATATCTGGCTCGCTCGCTTGCTCTGTTGTCTGGCTCGCTCTCTTATCTGGCTCTCTCGCTCGCATATTTGGCTCGCTCGCTCTCATATCTTACTCGCTCGCTCTCATGTCTGGCTCGCTCGCTCTCATATCTGGCTTGCTCGCTTGCTCTCATATCTGGCTAGCTCGCTTGCTCTCATATCTGGCTCGCTTGCTCTCTTGTCTGGCTTGCTCTCTTATCTGGCTCGCTCGCTCTCATATCTTGCTCGCTCGCTTGCTCTGATGTCTGGCACGCTCACTCTCATATCTGGCTTGCTCGCTTGCTCTCATGTCTGGCTCGCTCGCTCTCATATCTGGCTCGCTCGCTTGCTCTCATGTCTGGCTCGCTCGCTCTCATATCTGGCTCGCTTGCTTGCTCTCTTGTCTGGCTCGCTCTCTTATCTGGCTCGCTCGCTCGCAAATCTGGCTAGCCCTTTCTCATATCTGGCTCGCTCGCTTGCTCTAATGTTTGGCTCGCTTGTTCTCATATCTGGCTCGCTCACTCACATATCTGGCTTGCTCGCTTGCTCTCATGTCTGGCTCGCTCGCTCTCATATCTGTCTCACTCTCTTGCTCTCTTGTCTGGTTCGCTCTCTTATCTGGCACGCTCTCATATCTGGCTTGCTCGCTTGCTCTCATATCTGTCTCGCTCGCTTGCTCTCATATCTGGCTCGCTCGCTTGCTCAATTATCTGGCTCGCTTGCTTGCTCTCTTGTCTGGCTCGCTCTCTTATCTGGCTCGCTCGCTAGCATATCTGGCTCGCTCGCTTGCTCTCTTGTCTGGCTTGCTCTCTTATCTGGCTCCCTCGCTCTCATATCTTGCTCGCTCGCTTACTCTCATGTCTGGCACGCTCACCCTCATATCTGGCTTGCTCGCTTGCTCTCATGTTTGGCTCGCTCCCTCTCATATTTGGTTCGCTCGCTTGCTCTCATGTCTGGCTCACTCGCTCTCATATCTGGCTCGCTTGCTTGCTCTCTTGTCTGGCTCTCTCTCTTATATGGCTCGCTAGCTCGCATATCTGGCTCACTCGCTTGCTCTCATATCTGGCTCGCTCACTTGCTCTTATATCTGGCTCATTTGCATGTGCTCTTGTCTGGCTTGCTCTCTTATCTGGCTCGCTTGCAAATCTGGCTAGCTCGCTCTCATATCTGGCTCGCTCGCTTGCTCTCATGTTTGGCTCGCTTGCTCTCATATCTGGCTCGCTCGCTCACATACCTGGCTTGCTCGCTTGCTCTCATGTCTGGCTCGCTCGCTCTCATATCTGGCTCGCTCGCTTGCTCTCTTGTCTGGCTCGCTCTCTTATCTGGCTCTCTCGCTCGCATATTTGGCTCGCTCGCTCTCATATCTTACTCGCTCGCTCTCATGTCTGGCTCGCTCGCTCTCATATCTGGCTTGCTCGCTTGCTCTCATATCTGGCTAGCTCGCTTGCTCTCATATCTGGCACGCTCGCTTGCTCTCTTGTCTGGCTCGCTCTTTTATCTGGCTCGCTCGCTCTCATATCTGGCTCGCTTGCTCTCATGTCTGGCTCGCTCGCTCTCATATTTGGCTCGCTCGCTTGCTCTCATGTCTGGCTCGCTCGCTCTCATATCTGGCTTTATCACTTGCTCTCTTGTCTGGTTCGCTCTCTTATCTGGCTCGCTCTCAAATCTGGCTTGCTCGCTTGCTCTCATATCTGGCTCGCTCGCTTGCTCTCTTGTCTGGCTCGCTCTCTTATTTGGCTCGCTCGCATATCTGGCTCGCTCGCTCTAACATCTGGTTGGCTCGATTGCTCTCATATCTGGTTCGCTCGCTCTCATATCTGGCTCGCTCGCTTGCTCTCTTGTCTGGTTCGCTCTCTTATCTGACTCGCTCTCATATCTGACTTGCTCGCTTGCTCTCATATCTGGCTCGCTCGCTTGTTCTCATATATGGCTCGCTCGCTTGCTCTCTTGTCTGGCTCGCTCTCTTATCTGGCTCGCTCGCATATCTGGCTCGCTCGCTCTCAAATCTGGCTGGCTCGCTTGCTCTCATATCTGGCTCGCTCGCTTGCTCTCATATCTGGCTCGCTCGCTCTCATGTCTGGCTCGCTCTCATATCTGGATTGCTCGCTTTCTTAATTGTCTGGCTCGCTCTCTTATCTGCCTCGCTCTCTTTCACATCTGGCTTGCTCGCTTGCTCTCATATCTGGCTCGCTCGCTGCTCTCTTGTCTGGCTCGCTCTCTTATCTGGCTCGCTCGCATATCTGGCTCGCTCGCTCTCAAATCTGGCTGGCTCGCTTGCTCTCATATCTGGCTCGCTCGCTTGCTCTCATATTTGGCTCGCTCGCTCTCATATCTGGCTCGCTCTCATATCTGGATTGCTCGCTTTCTTAATTGTCTGGCTCGCTCTCTTATCTGCCTCGCTCTCTTTCACATCTGGCTTGCTCGCTTGCTCTCATATCTGGCTCGCTCGCTGCTCTCTTGTCTGGCTCGCTCTCTTATCTGGCTCGCTCGCATATCTTGCTCGCTTGCTCTCACATCTGGCTCGCTCGCTTGCTCTCATATCTGGTTCGCTCGCTTGCTCCCTTGTCTGGCTCGCTCTCTTATCTGGCTTGCTCGCTAGCATATCTGGCTCGCTAGCTTGCTCTCTTGTCTGGCTTGCTCTCTTATCTGTCTCGCTCTCACATCTGGCTTGCTCGCTTGCTCTCATATCTGGCTCGCTCGCTTGCTCTCTTGTCTGGCTGGCTCTCTTATCTGGCTTGCTCGCTAGCATATCTGGCTCGCTTGCTCTCTTGTCTGGCTTGCTCTCTTATCTGTCTCGCTCTCACATCTGGCTCGCTCGCTTGCTCTGTATCTGGCTCGCTCGCTTGCTCTCCTGTCTGGCTCGCTCTCTTATCTGGCTTGCTCGCTAGCATTTCTGGCTCGCTCGCTTGCTCTCTTGTCGGACTTGCTCTCTTATCTGGCTCGCTCGCTCTCATATCTGGCTCGCTCACTTGCTCTCATGTCTGTCTCGCTCGCTCTCATATCTGGCTTTCTTGCTTGCTCTTTTGTCTGGTTCGCTCTCTTATCTGGCTCACTCTCATATCTGGCTTGCTCGCTTGCTCTCATATTTGGCTCGCTCGCTCTCATATCTGGCTCGCTCGCTTGCTCTCATGTCTGGCTCGCTCGCTCTCATATCTGGCTTGCTCGCTTGGTCTCATATCTGGCTCGCTCGCTTGCTCTCTTGTCTGGCTCGCTCTCTTATCTGGCTCGCTCTCTTATCTAGCTCGCTCGCATATCTGGCTCGCTCGCTCTCACATCTGGCTGGCTCGCTTGCTCTCATATCTGGCTCGCTCGCTCTCATATCTGGCTCGCTCGCTTGCTCTCTTGTCTGGTTCGCTCTCTTATCTGTCTCGCTTTCATATCTGGCTTGCTCGCTTGCTCTCATATCTGGCTTACTCGCTTGCTCTCAAGTCTGGCTCGCTCGATTGCTCTCATATCTGGCTAGCTCGCTTGCTCTCTTGTCTTGCTCGCTCTCTTATCTGGCTCGCTCGCTCTCATATCTGGCTGGCTCGCTTGCTCTCATATCTGGCTCGCTCGCTTGCTCTCATATCTGGCTCGCTCACTCTCATGTCTGGCTTGCTCTCATATCTGGATCGCTCGCTTGCTCTCATATCTGGCTCGCTCGCTTGCTTAATTGTCTGTCTCGCTCTCTTATCTGCCTCACTTTCTCTCACATCTGGCTTGCTCGCTTGCTCTTATATCTGGCTCGCTCGCTGCTCTCTTGTCTGGCTCGCTCTCTTATCTGGCTCGCTCGCATATCTTGCTTGCTCGATCTCATATCTGGATCGCTCGCTTGCTCTCATATCTGGCTCGCTCACTTGCTCTTTTGTCTGGCTCGCTCTCTTATCTGGCTTGCTCGCTAGCATATCTGGCTCGCTCGCTTGCTCTCTTGTCTGGCTTTCTCTCTTATCTGTCTCGCTCTCACATCTGGCTCGCTCGCTTGCTCTATATCTGGCTCGCTCGCTTGCTCTCTTGTCTGGCTTGCTCTCTTATCTGGCTTGCTCGCTAGCATATCTGGCTCGCTCGCTTGCTCTCTTGTCTGGCTTGCTCTCTTATCTGTCTCGCTCGCTCTCATATCTGGCTCGCTCACTTGCTCTCATGTCTGGCTCGCTCGCTCTCATTTCTGGCTTTCCCGCTTGCTCTCTTGTCTGGTTCGCTCTCTTATCTGGCTCACTCTCATATCTGGCTTGCTCGCCTGCTCTCATATCTGGCTCGCTCGCTTGCTCTCTTGTCTGGCTCGCTCTCTTATCTGTCTCGCTTTCATATCTGGCTTGCTCGCTTGCTCTCATATCTGGCTTACTCGCTTGCTCTCAAATCTGGCTCGCTCGATTGCTCTCATATCTGGCTAGCTCGCTTGCTCTCTTGTCTTGCTCGCTCTCTTATCTGGCTCGCTCGCTTTCATATCTGGCTGGCTTGCTTGCTCTCATATCTGGCTCGCTCGCTTGCTCTCATATCTGGCTCGCTCGCTCTCATGTCTGGCTCGCTCTCATATCTGGATTGCTCGCTTGCTCTCATATCTGGCTCGCTCGCTTGCTTAGTTGTCTGTCTCGCTCTCTTATCTGCCTCACTTTCTCTCACATCTGGCTTGCTCGCTTGCTCTTATATCTGGCTCGCTCGCTGCTCTCTTGTCTGGCTCGCTCTCTTATCTGGCTCGCTCGCATATCTTGCTTGCTCGCTGTCATATCTGGCTCGCTCGCTTGCTCTCATATCTGGCTCGCTCACTTGCTCTTTTGTTTGGCTCGCTCTCTTATCTGGCTTGCTCGCTAGCATATCTGGCTCGCTCGCTTGCTCTCTTGTCTGGCTTTCTCACTTATCTGTCACGCTCTCACATCTGGCTCGCTCGCTTGCTCTATATCTGGCTCGCTCGCTTGCTCTCTTGTCTGGCTTGCTCTCTTATCTGGCTTGCTCGCTTGCTCTCTTGTCTTGCTCGCTCTCTTATCTGGCTCGCTCTCATATCTGGCTGGCTCGCTTGCTCTCATATCTGGCTCGCTCGATTGCTCTCATATCTGGCTCGCTCTCATATCTGGATTGCTCACTTGCTCTCATATCTGGCTCGCTCGCTTGCTTAATTGTCTGGCTCGCTCTTATCTGCCTCGCTCTCTCTCACATCTGGCTTGCTCGCTTGCTCTCATATCAGGCTCGCTCGCTTGCTCTCTTGTCTGGCTCGTTCTCTTATCTGGCTCGCTCGCATATCTGGCTGGCTCGCTCTCACATCTGGCTGGCTTGCTTGCTCTCATATCTGGCTCGCTCGCTTGCTCTCTTGTCTGGCTCGCTCTCTTATCTGGCTCGCTCTCATATCTGGCTTGCTAGCTTGCTCTAATATCTGGCTCGCTCGCTTTCTCTCTTGTCTGTCAAGCTCTCTTTTATGGCTCGCTCACATATCTGGCTCGTTTTCAAATCTGGCTCGCTAGCTTGCTCTCTTGTCTGGCTCGCTCTCTTATCTGGCTCGCTCTCATATCTGGCTTGCTAGCTTGCTCTAATATCTGGCTCGCTCGCTTTCTCTCTTGTCTGGCTCGCTCTCTTATCTGGCTCGCTCGCATATCTTTCTCGCTCGCTCTCAAATCTGGCTAGTTCGCTTGCTCTCTTGTCTTGCTCGCTCTCTTATCTGGCTCGCTCGCTCTCATAGCTTGCTGGCTCGCTTACTCTCATA